>NW_024883496.1:0-87565 GCF_019059575.1 Amphibalanus amphitrite | reverse complement strand
TTCTCGTCCCGAAAAAGGTGTCTGCGTTGAGGATGTGCCTTGCATATATTTCCATCCAGTATGAAAAGAGCATGGGTCCCGAAAATTCTTCAGAAACTAGAGAAATTATCTACGAGAACTCTAGAGAAATTCTCGTACTGATCAATTAGGATATTCGGGGGAACATTCAGATCGAGCAGATCGCCCAAATGCCGGTGGCTGCGATAATTTCCCTGTTTCTGAAGAATTTCGGGACCCATGCTCTTTTCATACTGGATCGCGTGTGCCTTACAGAAACTGAAAAGTTCTTCCTATATCAAAATATAGAAAATAATATTTGTTATGAAAAGGTTTATTTTCTTTGCTGATTATTTTGAACATAAAAAATCATAAATCCGTTGCAAAAAAAAATAATTTCGTGAAAGTGAACTATTTCCTTTAAGGTGGCGGTGCTCCCCCCTTCCCCTATTTACTTCTCGTGAAGTTTTTGACTGCATTTTTTGGTAAAAGCTTCTCAGATCATGATTCATGTAATATGGACACATAAACACTCGGTGCACATCAGTATACCCACACACAGACACACACAGACATACAACACTATAATGACCTTGACCTAACTTGACCTGAAATGACCTCAGCAGCCAAAATCTGGTCGGGTAGTGTGAGAAAGAGGTTCTAGCTGGCTTGACACCAGAAAACGGCATCGTCATCGGTATATGCTAAGCAGCGCGCTTGATATCCAACAGTGACCAAAACAGCAACATTTTTTTAGTTTGACCTGACCTGGAAGGTCAATGACTGCCTGAGAAGGTAAAACTGGGTATCATTGGATTCGTCTCTTCCCAAAGTATCTTTTTGGTCTTTACCGCGAAGCTTTCTCCAACAGAACGAAATGGCGCGGGGGTGGCAACTCCCCCCCCCCCCATGTGCGTTCTAAGATGGGAAAAGGCATGTGCGGGCGAGAGTTAATGCTCATTTATGTACCTGCGTAGAAGGCAAGCAACATCTTTTTCAAGCACAAGCAGCACATACACATGCCTACCTATTTCTCAGTTTAATCTAGGTATAGATCTTTGAAACTATCCTGGAATAATTAGATGGTTGTTCATATGCCTAAAGGCTTCATTATAAAGTATTTACAGTATTTATATTTATTGTGTAATTAACCATTAATCACGATGTTGATAAACATCTTCCACATGTGACCTTTTCATAATTGTGCACGAATTACCTTGCCACATGCAAAATATATAATAAAGTGCAACGTGAAATCCCTAATTCTACACGATTTTGTAAACCAATGGTAACCAAATTTGCATTATGCAACAATATGTAGGTGCGACAAGCGAACAGCATATGCCTTGCTTCCAATGGTGTTTTATGTATCCCACTATCACTCATTTTATGATATAGTCCCCTGGCTGGGCTCATAAGTCACTACATTGCTAATAAAGGCGTCCGTTCGCCCGTGGCGCCCTACCGGAGCGCTGCTCGGCCGGCCGGCCCGGCTGGGGTGCACACTGGATCACCTGCCAACAGGCGCTCTTACACGCCATTAGGCGGCCGCCCGGCTCTTTATTGCAGCGCGCTGACGGCGGCGACGCACAGCCGCCCTCTCCGGTGGCCATTTTCACGCACCGCCATTAGCGGCTGGTGCTGCAGGCCGCCCCCCAGAGGACCCGGCGTCGACAGCCGGCCGCCCGGTCCGTGACCAAGTGATGTCACAGGCGGCGTGACGGGCGCGACACATCGACACCCGGCGGGCCCGACACGCCACCGACACGCCACCGACACTCGAACGACACCCCAGCGCCGCGCCGAGGGCTTTTTGTTGCGATACACCACCTATTTAGAGGGGGCGCGACGGTGCTAGCGGTAAACGCGCAGTGGGGTAATTTGGAGCCATTTGGCGCCTGAGGACTAATTTGGCCGAGGGTCCTGTTTCATTTGGATGATGCGCGTGAACGATGAATTAGCGCGTGAGGAGAAATCAGCGACGCTGCGTAGCAGGTGTGAAGCGCGGATGGAGTGGAGCCTGGGGAGGTGTAATTGGTGGAAGAGACGGCCAAATTATAGCACACCGATCGCACTGCCTACACAGCTCCGTCACAAATGTGCCGCGAAATACACAGAGCCGGCTCTTTTCGGCGGGGTGTATTTAGATAATTTGTCATAAATTGGTGAGTTTGTAATGGCTCGCGGACCACCGTGTTCCATCAGTGACTTTGCGAGTCCCTGGGCAATGTCGCACCATTAGGCCTGTCGCGCAAAAACAACAACGGCTGTTCAATTTTGTAATTACTTTTAACATGGCATTTAGGGTGCGGGCAGTACGTACGTACTATGGAATAAGGAATCCTCGAAATTTTGAAACAAACAGCTCAGCACAAAAGTCTGACGGCAAACTTATGAGATAAATCAAATTCAAAACTAAATATTCAATGAAAATCACACTCGTAAGGCTTTCGAAAAACGTTTAAAACTCCTTCAGCCAGGCCAGTTAGTGTTTCTGCCAGTCTGAAGTCAATATGATTCTCTTTCTCCCTCTCATCGCTGCCACTCATGACAGTCACGAGTTGGCTCACATCTCGCGCCGTCCAACAGTCGCCGTCACTGTCACAGTCGGTCGGGACGGCAGTTCGTCGCTGCCGACAGCAGTTCGTCGGTGCCGACAGCAGCTGCCGGACCGACGGGGCGGCGAGTTCAAAGGCGGCGCCGGCGCCGTCTGGTCGGACCCACTTTGATCGGGGGCTGCGGCCGGCGCCGACCCGGGCCGGCGGATGTCGTGCCGGCGGACCAACAAAGCCCGGCGCTGTCCGCGGACGACCGTCTCGGACCGCGCGACGCCAGCTCGTTGCGCTGCCTACGCCGCTGAGGGCCTCCTCTCAGCCGCCGACGATTAAAGCATTCTTCCTGGACGGAAGCCTTTAACTGTCGTCTAACTGCGGGCCGCTGATCTCGGGCGATTCACGGTCGGGCCGTCGCCATCTGTCAGCCGCTGATGAAAGACGGTAAAATGATGCGCCCCTGTCGAGCTGGCCCGCGTTGATCTTGGCCAGCTGACATCGCGGTTATGTCACCTTCTCGGAAGTGGTTTCACGGTTTCCGTCACATAATTCCTGCTCTGTCCGGTAATAAAGATGAGGCCTTTTCATTCAGACCTACCAAGCAGACAGAGCTCCTCACTCAACTCCAAAGTCGGGAGAGAACATCGCCAGTCGCCAGAGAACCAGAGAACATCGCGCACCATGATGCGGACACAGCTCCAAAATACGCGCTGGGTGCCGCGCTGATCCCGTCTCGCCGATCAAAATGACGCGTTAATCGGCAGTGTCGAGGCGCCGGACTGGCAGGGAAAACAGTGCGAGTCGCCGGAACTGGGTGCTCGGGGCGCGCATTAGCCGGTCGCGGCCTGTCATTCAGGGACCGCCCGGCTGTCACAGGCGTCGCCTGGGAGGCCACTTCCGGCACCGGTCACACCCCGGCAATTAGCACCCCGAGTGGGGAGGGGGGGGGGGGGCAGAGGAGGGCAGAGGTGTCCGAGTACTACATAGTCAGGTCTCTGTCTGTGATAACATCTCTATGTTACACTGTTACGTGAAGATACACAGATGGAAGAAGAAAGGAAGGAAGAAGGATAGGAAGAGATCCAGAAGGGGATAAAAAATGGCTCATGTTAGTATAACCTGTGAGCATGTGACATAGCCTGTGTCGTAGGCAGATTGTCTGAAAAAACTAAAATGACAGCATTTACTGTGTCCCTCCTATATTAGTTGAACAATTACATTGCCCGATATACGTGGATGTACATTGTACATATCTGTAGGTACAGACTATGTACACTGTGCAGAGCCAATAACAAACTTTGCAGCTTATATGTTCTTCCTTCTTTGTCCAAATGCTTATTAGCCGTTTTCACGACGAGCTATCTGGCAAATGCACCTAATTTGACCAAATCTGCACCAAATCTCTTTTACAACAAATATCTTCATATCATCAATTTATTTCAGTGTTTTAATCGAAAATCATGTCTGATGAATTGAAAAAAATGGGGTCCATTAGCATCTGTGGAACCCAAGCTGACAACTTTTAAGAGGCTCAATGAGGCTAATTTGACCAAATGTACGCCAAATCTGCACCTGATCTGCACCAATTGTGTAGGTACCAGGTAACCGTCGTGAAAACGGCTAACACCTACCTATCGCTAATTTTGCTGAACACAAATGAAAGGCATAGGAAAAGTAAAATTCGGGGCATATTGTTCCTGGAGTCTTGATCAAAGATGTAGCGTATCTACGCACACCTATTTAGTGAAGGGGATAGCGATATAACGATTATGGAAAGAGGTCTATAGAAAGGGCTCCGATCAGTCCGATCAGAGCCTGAACATAACAGCTGTGCCTGTCGTTGATAAACTCCATCATGGGCTTAGGCATCACTTCCCGGTTCCTGTAATTTACTTAGAAACACCATAATTTTTTATAGCCACGTTTCGAAGCTTACATGATTAATGAGAAGAAAATAATAATTAGGTACAATTAATTTACCCACTGCAAAACACAGCTAACTTCAGCAACAGCTAGTTTTTTTTTGACGTATGTACATATTTTTTATGTTACCAAAACCTGATTACGTAGACGTGACAAGTGCCACCTGCCCAAAATGAACCATTTCCCTTGAATTTGAGGTCCGTGACTCGTGCAGCACATTACGCATGATATACAGTGATTTTGTGCAGCTTTGCTGAATGCAGATAATTTTAGTCATTGTTTCTGCATGATGGTGATGAAACAATCCTTAGCAGCTCGTATTACTTTATTTTATGGCAAAAGCAGATGGCCTGCAGCGCGCACTGTGCCACTTATACTATATGCTGATCATAAGCTGCAAATTTTTAGGCTACGAAATTGGCGCAGGTTAATTACTAAGACCAGCGTCATATCATGCTGTGTAGAAAGTGTTGCAAGGCGAGGATAAAAGGGCACGCCATTCAGTGACAATAGGTACCGTGAAGTGGGGCTATTTGAGACAGTGGGGCTATTTGAGACAGTATTTAAAATCGCTATAAAATGAGGATCGTTTGATTTTTGTGTGATATTTTTGCTCAGGGAGATGTGGAATCGAGCAGTAAATCGCCGGAGCAAAACATCAAGCATTAATTTTAAGTGGTTTTTATTTTATAGCAATTTTAAATACTGTCTCAAATAGCCCCACTGTCTCAAATAGCCCCACCTTACGGTATCCTTTACGAGTGGAGAAGGAATATTGACGACTTTGTTCTACCAAATGTCTCATGCAGTCAAAATCATAGGCGGCGGAACGGGGAGGGCACCGAGGCACCGTGCCCCCCTTTGATTCTGCATTTTAACATTAGCCCTATGGGCGTTGCATGGAAAGAATAGGACCAAAAGTCGGTAGTGCCCCCTCGCCCTTGATTGAAGGTGTTTCGCCGCTACTGGTCATAACTGTCCTGTGACAAAAAATGAAGAATAAAAAAGCAAATTAATCACCTCTGCCCAAACTGACACAGGTGACGGTATGCATTAAACACCACATCTAAGGCCAAAATACATTAGTGTTTGAATTGAATTGCGACTTTACTGCAGAAAGAGTCTGTCTCGGCCTGTATAATGCGACAGCTTGACCTGACGCCAAAGGACAGTTTTTATACAGTCTATCACCAACCATAAGAGGTTGACCGGAGGGAGAGAGAAGATGGTCACAATAAAGCATAAGAATCTTAATACAAGTAAGCATGAGAGCGCATTCGTTGTGGGCCGAGAGTGGTTTCTACGTGCACTACAATGGTTCGCAATTATTCAAGCTATTTTTTCTCAAACTAGATAAGCTTTACTGTCGAGTTTTCGATGCGCCTTCTAATCAGCTCTAAATTACGATGAGTGCTCATCAGAACCGGAGTAAACTCATGTTAATGAGTATAACTTGTAGGATCCACGCGTTTTCGACTGTAGCCTGCCCACTGCCCAGTGTCCACCGCCTAGCCACGGGTCATTAGAAACGGCACCTCTGCCGATGGGCACCGCCGGAGACTGTCTGCGACTGTCTGCCTCTGCGACTGTCGGCGACTTCAATGGACGGCCGGTGACAGTTGCCGGTGCTCCCGAGGGCAGGTCGGCCTCCCATTGTGCCACCTACCCTCTGGGCCTGGTGAGCTGTTTACCGTCCGTTTATCGTACCGTCAGTCGGTTCCCACGGCGGCTGACCTGTCCGCCCGGACCCGCCCGATAGTGTCATTCACCCAGAGAGCCGGCGACCGCAATACAAAACAATTACACCTCCATAGCCGCCCAGGTGTATTAATTGAGTCGCCGCCGGCCCTACGGTTAATAGATCACCCGTGGTGATGGGCCGTAATGGCAGAGCGACGCGACGCGATTGCCTCGTCTGTCCAATTACCCTCTGGCGCAGGGTGGCTTCTCTTTCTCTCCAGTCGACCCCGGCTACACCGACCGCCTTTTGTCATCGCTCTCGTCCTCGCTCTCTCCAGTTCTCCATCCCTCTCTCTGGATTTGATCGACCTACTCACTCGCTCGGCCCATCTGTCCAATTTCTGTTTTATCGTTGGATGTTTCCCTATGCCAGCTCACACCTGAATGCGCGCAAGGTTCGCGCACGTCCATATTGCCAATCTGTATGTATAACCCGCTCAGCTATCACGAACGGGGCATTGGGATTTATGAGCTGGAACTACGTGAAAGGCCACGATGTCTTGTTCATGCGTATCCAATGCTAATGGATGATCTGATGAAAGTTAGAAGTTATTAGAGGGTAATGGTGTGAGAAAGAGGAGAGAGAGTGAAGGAGAACAGGGAGAGAATCAGAGAGTGCAGAGGAGTGGAGAGGCAAGGTGGAAGGGAGAGAAACTGGGAGAACTGGAAAGAGGAATGGATAGATCCGATCCACGGAGTCGACGATCAATAGGCCATTAGCGGCGCACCGAGTACATTCAATGTTCCGCTCCACTCTACCAGCACCGCGGCACCGGCCTCATGGCCAGCCTGGCCAGAGACCCATTGTGCTACATATTGGCCGTTTTCACGACGGAACTTTCGCAGAGGAACTTATTTGATACCTAAAAAGTACCTACCCTTAGAGGCCTTAACATCCCTCAAACTGAAATATTTTATGTTCAAAATAATTTTAGAAGTTTAAATCCGGGCATTTTTTGCCCTCAAATCACTTATTTATTTACAAACACAGCAATTTTTGGTTTTAGTAGCCCACCTTTCGACTATGAGGTATTAAATCAGCGTGGCAACTTACTCCCTCTTTGCTCCCTCGGGTATCTAATTCCGGAAATCTTAAAAACAAGGAAAGTATATATCGAGTTCTCTTTTATACCTATTCAGTTATGTTTTAATGGTGATTAAAATATGACAAATTTTTTAATTACATTTCATATAAGAAAACACGCAAAACAATGAAACAAAAATAACTACGGCAGATAATTACCTTCAGGTATCTAATTCCGACCAATCAGCACCTCAGTAGGATATGACGTCATACAAGAATGGTGGTGAAGGCCGTTTGCAGTCCCGGCCGGTAGGTCACGTGACCGCCGGGCGCCTCGGGTCACGCGGCGGTCGGGAGTCGGACGCGGGGCGTGGTCGCGGGCGGACGTGAGGGGCATCATGCTTTGCTTTGCTTGCTTTGTCAACTTCATATAACTTACTATCGCATTCGTGTGAAAGCCAAACACTGCTCAGTGCCCTTAGAAATTGAGTTTTGGAAAGCTCAAGTCCCTATAGCTCCTCAGGTCGGCAACAGTTGAAGCCTCATCTGAACCCATGTGAAAAACGAGGGTAAGGAACCTTGTGTTGCTTTTTCTTTTACCGTCATAATTATCTCAAACCATCACAATTTTGAGTTGCCACATTGTTTGCTTCACTACATTCGTGTAAAACTTGGGTGAAGGCTGGTGGCTCAAAGAAAGGTGAAGATATTTCTTTAACCCGCGCCCCGCTGGGCTATTCAGCCATACGCGCCCTGCTGGGGGGGGGGGGGGGGGCAGATTCCGCCCCCCCTGTCTAACTTCCGAACCGATGGTCGTAGAAATACGGGGAAAACGGCAATCGAAAGCTCTCAACAAGGCGGATCTTAGGAGCCCAATTTTTTTTGCTTAAGTAGGTCAGAGGTCAGGTCAAGGTCAGGTCAAGGGTACAAAATGCAAGTTTCTACAGTATCGGCCTTGCACCGTAGTTGCCGAAGAATGGACTGAGACTGATTGCCCAAAACGTGTTCTTAGACTACCAAGACAATATTCGTTGCACACAATGTCATTCAAAGGTCAAGGTCAAGGTCAGGTCAGGTCAGGTCAGGTCACCAAAAACAAAATATAGAAAAGGGCATGTGCGACACATGTTTTATGGGTCATTTTACTCATGGAATTCAATAGGCACACTCAATAAGTGATATGGACCACCTCTGGATGAATTTCAGGTCGAGGTCAGGTCAAGGTCAGGTCAAGTGAGGTCAAATTTTGAAGTTGGTTGTTAAGGCCTAAAAAGGTGTCTATCCGATGCAGTTTTTCACGGCGAATCGAATGGTGTTTTTTCTGTTTCCATACGAGGTCTAGAACTTCCAAAAAAATCATTTTTCAAAAATTTTGTTTGTCGTGACGTCATAAAATTTTGAATAACTCCCACATTTT
Source organism: Amphibalanus amphitrite (assembly GCF_019059575.1). Lineage (NCBI taxonomy): Eukaryota > Metazoa > Arthropoda > Thecostraca > Balanomorpha > Balanidae > Amphibalanus > Amphibalanus amphitrite. The sequence continues at coordinate 78,912 of NW_024883496.1, read as the reverse complement.
TGAACCGATTCTTCTAAAAATTGGTATGTAGGTGCACATAGACCAGTTCTTTGACATATATTCCTTTTTTTTTCGGTAAACCCAAAATTTTGGATTTTATAAATATTTTTCAAAAAAAGTCAGTTTTTTTGGAAAAAATTTGGCCAAAAGCCAAAATTTTCAAAAAACTGAGATAGCCATTTGATAGACAAAGTAGAATCACGTATAACCTTTTTTGTTACGTCTTGATTCCTTTAAAAATGAAGATGTTAGCGGCGTTTGAAATTTTGCCGTTTTTGAGGCGAAAATGGCGAACATGACGTCACTAAAACGTCAATTTCTCAAAAATTTTCCGACGGATTTCGCTCAAATTTTCAGGGAGCCTGTCAAATTGATGTATGATAAGGTACTGAAAGTTTGACGTCGCTGGCGTAACGCGTTTAGAAGTTATTGGCGAAAAACGGGAGGGGGGGGCAGATTCTGCCCCCCCCAGCGGGGCGCGGGTTAAGTGCCTAATCCGTGAAATTGAAATATCCCGGCTTTACAAATCTACAGTTTTCATTTTCTCCACGATACATTTTTTAAAATTGTTTAAATTTTATCTACATTTGTTAAAATCGGGGCTTTGGTTTTGTGTAAACTAGATCATAAAGTTTACTATAGTTTTGTGTAACCTGATGGCTGAAGAAAATAGTAATTTTGCTAAAATGATGTGCGGAAATTTGTTGCTTTCCAAATCAAATTACCCATACCTATATTTCATTCAAAATTAGGAGGCATTATTACTGTTTTTTCTTGTAACATGAACTGAGTTTGGGTACGGTGCTCCGGAAACGTTGTGGAACTTTAAGCTAGCTAGAGCAGTTTCCATAAAAATTGTTTAGATAGTTGACATGGCTTGTTGACAACTCTTTTGCTGTTTCTAAAAAAGTGAAAAAATATTTTCCTGCATTAAGCACACAAGGCATGTTATTCTCATAAGCTATCGAATGTGTGTGTGTGTTTTTTAAGCTGTTTTTTTTTTTTAAGCTTTTAAGCTGTAACTTCAGTTACTTTACTTTAGAACATATTGCCCAGAATGCGTCACTGATCATGAGCTGGTATATCATATCATATGTAGCAAATACATAAATGAGAATAGTGTGTCATGAATTTTTGTGCATGCTTCTGGATCATCTGTAATTACATCAAAGGCTCGGCTCAAGAGTGTCCTGCCGACCAGCTTATGCCCAACCCTTTCTGTCCGCAGAACGTCGCCTGCGACTCCCGCACGCTGTTTGCCCCGGCCGTCCGTACTGGTCTTCGCGCTGCAAGCCGCGCTGGAGTTCGCGGCGGCGTCGTGGAGCTCCCATCGGGACGGCGTGTGATGCCCGCGTCGAGCTTATAAGCCGTGAGCTTCGATTGGCGGCTCACGCGGTCACCAGCTGTATGTACAGCCTCGGCCCCGACGACCCCGCTAATGGCCGAGACCGGCATACCCCCGGCATGGGTCCGCTGTCCGGCGCAGCGCTGGCCGCCCGCATGCTATGCTACTTTTGGCTGTATCGCTGCCCAGCGGGAGCGCGCTCCACGCTGCGGAAGAGGTACACGTTGCGACCCGACTGAGGACTGCAACCGGATGGTGACACGTCGGCCTCTGCGCCCTGGCCGGGGCAGGCGTGACCGACGTCACAGTGGAGGAACGCCCAAACAAGACCAGCCCACCGTCGGAGCAGCATGGAAATATCATGTTCTGCCTGGACGTCGGACCCGGCGGCCGCAGTGCACCTGCACACGTGCGGAGAGGGGCGCTGGAGGCTACTCTGGAGCTTCTGCCATTCCGCGGCGCGACTGCTGGCAAAACGGCGGCGATTGAGGCGGTTGGGAACAGCTGCAGCAATGGTGATGGCGGTGATGGCGACATGGCGGTTTGGGACTTCATCTCAGCGCGGCCGCCGCCCAGGCGCCGCTGCGCCCGGCTGCTCAGCCACCTTCCGGATGGCGGGGTGGCCCTTACGGCCCTCACGCCCGTTCGGTCTGCGGCCACGTTGTGGGGTGGCGGTCGCGGGGTTAGCGGCGTTGGACTTCGTCCTTTATCCAGACTGCACCGTACCATCTGAACGGATGGATCTGCCAAGAAAGATGACATCCAAGGCGGCTATGAGGCGATCACAAAGCTTCACCAAGAGCTTCTCCTTCATGGGGCCGGCCGGCCGTTAAGTCGCAACACCGGCTGCCGAGTGCCAACAGCTGCGTGCGCTGGCGCCGACGCGTTGTGGGCCGCGCTGCTGACGCCCAAGCTGCGATATCAACCATCTATGAATAAGTGGCAGCGGTGGCGGCTTGTCAGTTGTTAACGTGCCTTAACAGACGTTGCGAATAGCCCGCGTTGGAATCGCATGGTTGGGAACACAACGCAAGTAAAAATGGGCTTCCTTGATGAACCTACTTTTTAAGCATTGTAGCCTTTGTAATTTTGGATGTTTTGCTGTAGATATTATTTTCTACATATATACTATATAGGCACTCACGTGCTTTAAATCGCGCAATGCAATTGAACCATGGTAAAGACAATGATAAATGAACTGAGAGCTGACATGCCCCATGCTTTGTGTGTGTATGTGTGTGTGTGTGTGTGTGTTTTTTTTTTTTGGCGAGTCGATAAAAGTGGTTTTGGACACTGGATGAGTTTTTAGGGGTGTGGTGAGGGGGGATGTAATTCCACAGACCTTCTGTCAGATTCACTAATGCAGTAGGTCTGTGCGGTGTTTAGTTATCGGAGCATTCTTTGAAAGTCGTGAATAGGGCCACCGAGTACCTAAAGCCGTGATATTCCCCCACAAAAACTTCTTTTAAATAACCGGGGATAGGTACATGAGCAGAGTGAATGCTATTACGAACGCCTATTACAATGCTGAGCGAATAGGAAAATCCATAGATGGAGAATTGTGCCGCGTTACGGGTGCTCGGGCGCAGCCAATCCACCGTTACCCCAGCGGTGACCTTGACCCGCATCGTCTGTCTCGGCTCCAAAGCCAAACCGGAGTGGAATTGGGAGCGTTCGAGCACTCATGGTCCAGCGCAATTCTCCACCTAAATCCATTCCTGATACACATTTGCTTGCTCATAGTCATGTAACCCCGGTAAATTCACCCAACTTTCATATTGGTCGCTCCATAGACAGATGGCCACAGAGATCAACTTAAAGGGACCCTCCCACCTTCAAAAAAGTTTATGAATTGGCATGAAAGTGATGTCGCTCGGTTCAGAAAGAGCGAAAACGAATATCTACCAAATTTCACCGAAAAATATTCACCGGTTTTCAAGATATTAGACTTTTACTTTTGTTTACTTTTATTGGGATCTCCGCTGTTTCTAGCGACTTTATTTTAGAAGTGCGGCGTTTGCGGCAGATGTTGCGCGCAAATAGCATATACCACCGCGTGCTACAAAACGTTTTAGTCAAACATTTAAAAATCGTTAGATATTTGCGCTGACGTCACACATTCAGAGGGGTATTCCTAAGCATTAGCCCCTCTGAATCAAAATGCTGCAATTTTGAAATTCAATATTTCCGATTTAAGGCATTTCTCGATGTTGTGAGTGCCGAAACCGGTAATTGTGAGCCAGGGACCCCATTTTGGCTATCTCAACTCAAATCTAATGTTAAGGTGGGAGGGTCCCTTTAAAAGGCCATTGTTGCATTCATTTAGTGGAGATCATTAAAGAGCCGTGACAGGCCACAAGTCGCGTGACATCATACGTGTAACGACCAATGACGTCGGCCTGCAAAACCCAATGGAAGCGGCTAGCAGCGTGCAATAAAACAGGGCGCTGCTTTCTAAATGTCTGTCGTGCGCCATAAGTGAATATGTTCTTTGTAGCCTGGCAACTCAGTAGCTTTTTTTAACTATTGTACTAGTATTTAATAATTTCATAATTTTATAATTGTGCTTACGCTTTATGCTGATATTAGTGATAAATCCTTAGATAAAGTAAATCGATGTGATATTTAATAGAAAAATAGCAAACTAACGCACCATTCATTCGAAAGCTGGGGAACCTACTAAAAAGAACTACTAAAATTCCTGAGGAACCAAAGGATCAAATGGGGATTAAATAGATGCCTGCTATTCCGTCGTGAAAACGGCCATTGAGGGGATTGCCGGTACTATGAGAGGGAATAGGAAAGGATTGAGTGTTTAACATTCAATGGGAGTGCTAATGCTCTTCGGACGCCCCATTTGTTGAGACGTGAATGTAAGGAGTTGCGAAACTTATAACTTGCGAAACTTATGTCAATGAGTTACCCAATAAGAGCTTTTATTTGTGCTCGCTTGGGCGTACCAGCAGATCAACAAAAGTGCAAGTTTTCGGTGTCTGGGTCGCGCACCCATCCCCTGAAAATGACACACCCTAGTTGCCCTCACATTGACAATCGTTTCAAAACCGCCATACCTGAAGACGTTATTGTCGTTAGTCGTAAAAAAGAGATATTGTATTTATACGCGATGACCAGGGACCAGTGACCAGCCAGGAAACCATTTTCGATTCGCTGGTTAGTGGTTCGGACAGTGAATTGTGTGTGTAGCTTGAATGCTCGTGGCAGAAGCTCGAAAATGTACAACTTTTATCGTTTCCAAGTAGTTTCAAAGTGAGTTTCTGGTTATAATTCACCCACATGAAGTGACAACAATTTCTTGCACTAGTTCCTCGTTGTGATTATTGCCTGTTTCCTGCTATAAAGGCCATTTGGTTCAGATTGTGTTCGGAGGAGCCCAGTCACTGCTCTGGCCGGGCCGACCACACCAGAGCCGGTGACCTCCTAGCTCGCGCCCCGCGCCGCCCCGGCCGACCGCCATGCATTCCTCTCCGGTCCCGTGTCACGGCCAATTACAGCGGTACACGTTAATGAGCCGGGCCACACCTCGCCTGACGTCTTAATAGGACCGCCTACAGTCACGTGACCTCAGAGTGGACGCGGTGCACGGCGCGGCGTGCAGTCACGTGGGCCGGCCGGGCTGTAATTTGCCCACCTCCGTACGGCCGGACAGCTTCATCGCTCTGGGTGGGGGTGGGGGAGGGGCGGGAGGGGGGGGGGGGGACGGCGAGGCGCGATTGGTCACGGCGTCTGGCGGCGTCCGGTGACCGGGCCGGCCAATTACGGGGCCGGGTGGGCCGCCCCGCGGCACTGCGGCGGCCGGCGGCCGGGCCACACCCGACGCCCGCCGAGGTCTGCGGGGTCGAGACGGGACCTCCTTGCCGTCCACAGGTTAGGCCGCTTCAGTTTCGTCAGAGAGAAAATGACTTTTGTCTTTAGGTAGCGCGATTTACACGTGTGCAATATGTGGAAAAAGACGACCTTAGTTGGTACAGTTAAATGCCTTAGGCATATGCAGCTATTCCAAACGTTCGAAACAGTTTTGTTGCCTGTTACGGGCTAAGCGTGGGTAGTGGGTACAGCAGTAGAACAATTCGCCTCGAGATAAATTACCCTTATACACAAATTTCTTCGAAAATGGTTTTGATTTTTTCCGGACTTGAGCAAGCGGGTAGGTACAGGCGTGTTTTACGCGTCATCAAGATCAACATTTAGATCTGTTTTTTTTTTTTTGGGGGGGGGGCACTTCACGGAAAATGGCGAAATAGGGAAATACGAATCCAGCATTGTTGATTGCAGGAGACAAAAATTTCTACATTTTGAGAATGATGTAATGCTTATTCCTCTGTTATCGGTTACTATTGCTATGCACATAAGAGTTTTATTACGAGGCAGGATTGTTAATAGCGTTCATTTCCAGTACCTATGCTGGTAGAGATCATTCAAGCAAGATATTTGAGCGATTTAGACTCAATTTATCATGGAGGAACTCATCGATGGACGAATGACTGCATTGCCAATGTGCTCGGTAGGCGGGCATTGCAGCTGTCCATCCCAGTGCAGGTGACGGACAGACCTGGGAAGTGGGAAGGAAGGAAATGGAAAGAGTATAGCGATGGAGATGTCCATGATTTGCTCACTCGGTAATGGCTCAGTTTCTTAGGTTACCTACGGGTTCATCATTTCATCAGTGCTCGCAAATAAAATTGATTTGTGAACAACTCTGAAACGAAGCATATCAAAGTGAAGTGGTTACTGGTCAGCCATTTCTACACATAACGAAATATGTTTACCTGCTTCGATAGCATGCCAAGATTACTTCCTATGCCTCACGGTACGGCGGAAAGTCGGCCATTTCAACCCGACCAGCCAATGAACCGAGTTTGAGCCAAGTGCCCTATCATGACGTTCGTGTTATGGCCGCCTCACGCGTCCCATTTGTGTGGGATCGAGCCATAAGTCCCCGATCGGTGTCTACGTCACACATGACGGCAAACTGAAGGCAACCATAACACGGCAACCATGCACTCTGGAGCAAGGAGGTTGAGTCATATGGAAAATGAAGGGACGGAGTGATTTCTTCGTGCGTAGGTATGATAATAGAGTAGGGATCTCATTTTGCTGCCTGTGCATATTACCTATGCTAGGACGTTTTTGACATTTGGTCGGTGGACATGTGTCTTATCTGTATTGATGGGCTGTTACAGAGGCGGATCCAGCTCAGAGTTTTTTTTTTTTTGGGGGGGGGCAAACCATAACAATTTATCGATTCTTTTCATGCCTCGTCCATAGGCGTAATGTTAAAATTATGCCGTTGGGGGGGGGAGGGGCAAATGCCCATTTTGCCCCCCCCCCCCCCCTGGATCCGCCACTGGGCTGTTAGCTGGAGGAGAATTAGACGACTCAATATTTCACCGTTTCTCGAGCATCCGCTAATAAAGAACCCATGTCTTGTTTGTCTAATTGGACGTCTTGTTTCCCAAATTAGGCACCTGTCTGTCACCCGCGCTTTTGGGCTGCTACCACGACAATGCATAATTGAATAAACGGACACAATTGGCATCACCTCCCACGGTTTTTAACATTTCAACGACGAATCGATCACCAGTGGGGCCAATGTTGTTAGTGGGTGCCACCATTCTCTTCTATAGATAAGTCGGCCAGCTAGCTATTCGAGCACGCGAGAACAAGAACGTGACGAGTCGGTGACGACTGATAACTCACTCCATAGGGAACAAGAAAACTAAAGATGTCAATCCTTTGATAGGGAAAAAACATAAGGCTGGCCAATAGCCAGCAGCATGGCCAAAAGAAGCTCGATAAACGGTTCTGGGAGCCAAGTCCAGTTCAAGGACCAGTGTCACTTAGTCCACTCCTCCCCTCCCCTCGACTGCAGCCTCACCCGCGTGTCACACCGCACCGCTCGGTCAGCCACCGATGACGTCTTCCGGGCGGCTGACGGCGGCGCGACCGGCGCCTCTCTGATGACGGCCTCACGCGCGGCGCGGTGGCGGCGGCGGCGGCATCATGATGCCGTGCTCAGCATTGGACGCGCGTGTCATAGCGTAGCCGTCGAACGGCTGGCCGTGAGCGCTGGGATGCCGTTTCTCATATGGTGCCGGTACATTACGACCGATGGGAGTGGGAGCGGCACGTTCTGCCGCTGATCGGAACGGAACGGAACGGAACGGAACGGAACGGAACGGCCACCGGCGAGGGCGGGTGAGGTCGGGGGGCCGACACGGAAGGCTGGAAATGTGGGAGGGAGATGAATGAGTGCAGGGAAGAAATGTGAGGAGTAGGAGGAAGGAGTGGAATCAGGAGGGAAATGAGATGACCACGGAAAGAGGTAGGGAGAGGAGTGCCGTGAGGGGTTAAAGGGACCCTCCCACCTTAACATTAGATTTGAGTTGAGATAGCCAAAATGGGCTCACAATTATCGGTTTCGGCACTCACAACATCGAGAAATGCCTTAAATCGGAAATATTGAATTTCAAAATTGCAGCATTTTGATTCAGAGGGGCTAATGCTTAGGAATACCCCTCTGAATGTGTGACGTCAGCGCAGATATCTAACGATTTTTAAATGTTTGACTAAAACGTTTTGTAGCACGCGGTGGTATATGCTATTTGCGCGCAACATCTGCCTCAAACGCCGCACTTCTAAAATAAAGTCGCTAGAAACAGCGGAGATCCCAAAAAAGTAAACAAAAGTAAAAGTCTAATATCTTGAAAACCGGTGAATATTTTTCGGTGAAATTTGGTAGATATTCGTTTTCGTTCTTTCTGAACCGAGCGACATCACGTTCATGCCAATTCATAAACTTTTTGAAGGTGGGAGGGTCCCTTTAAGGAGTGAGGAGCAAGGTTGAGACAGTGGAGGAAGAAAAAGAAAGAGAATGAGAAAAGTAGAAGAGAGAAGACCAGGGAAGCATGTTCAATCGAGAGAGTCTCTACATTTTAGTTATGTGCAGAATATAAGCCGTAGTCGGTTTGCATTGAGGTAAATCGCTTATTAATGTGATATAACGGTTCTTTGACCATAATTATCAAGCATTGTCTCTTTCACTTTGTTAACCCGCGCCCTGGTGGGGGGGGCTATTTTTTGCCCCCCCCTCCAGACTTTTCGATATATCTCCAGAACCGCTGCGCCGATCGTCACCAAACTTTCAGTACCCTCCCGGACATCAATTTTACACATGGTGACCAAAAATTTTTCCAAAGGCTATGATAGGTTGGCCGGAAATGACGTCAGAGTGACGTCATGTTCTGCCGTTTTCGACCCAAAAAAGGGTCTCGCGGGAAGAGCTGTCAGGCCTATAGCTTTGCAAATACAGAAAAATGATAAGGACATAAAAGCTGAAGAATTGACAGGGCTACAAAACTGCTATCTCGGATTTTTGAAATTTTTTGATTTTGACCCCCAAAAATCAAAAAATATTTTTTTTTGGATATAATGATCGAAAAATCCAAAAAGTTTTTTGAATTTCGCAAAAACCGGAATATATGTGATAGTCCTTACCACCTTTCATCCACATACCAAATTTGAGAATGATACCTCTTTTTTTGGCGAAGTTATAGCGAAAAAACTGTTCAAAATTGATGACGTCAAATTTTCAAACTCAATTTTTAGCAGTTCTAGACCCCATAGCGCAAAACAAAGACCACCATTAGACTCCCCGTGACGAGCTGCATCGAATCAATACCCATTTTATGCAAAACTATCAACTTTAAAATTTGACCTTTTTTGGCCTGACCTTGACCTGACCTTGACCTGAACTTCACCAGAAAGTGACCTAAGCCGTACCTGATAGCCTTATAACCAACACCATTGAGTTGGAAATGAAAAATTGGCCATAAAACATGCATCACACAACCTTAGTAAAGTTGGGCTCATGTGACCTGACCTGTGACCCTTGGTGACCTGACCTGTGACCTGACCTGGTATTGTCAGTGACCTCTAATAGCAACATATCTACTAGGCAACCGACGCCCTATCGCTGATTCTCGACAAAATGCGTTTTCCTCGGTGTTATAGCGCATTCCCTAGAAGACCCGTGAACGGTGAAACATTTCATCTTTGACCTGACCTGTGACGTCATCGGTGACCCCGAGGTCAATGAAATTTGATTTCCTTCGACAAATTTGACAGGCCTTTCGAACGCCGTTTGAATTTTGCGGATCCGTCCAGTAGTTTCGGAGATACGAGGGGGGGGGGGGCAAAAAATAGCCCCCCCCCCCACCAGGTCGCGTTATAAACAGACCCCACCAGGGCGCGGGTTAAAGGTAGTGTGCCACCTTTGAAAGATTTCCCATTTTATTTTTCTTAGGATAAGAAGCTTCTGTTTTTACCTAATATCGCAAAAAAAATCAAAAATGGGCCTGGAAAAGTGCCTTTTTCGCCTAAAAGTTTATCGGTTTTTCGATATGTATAACAACTATAGTGGGCTGAGCTGCAAACAGGCGTCGGCAACAATCGCGAATGCGGCGCACATGTGACAATAAGCAAAGGTCATTATAGAGTTACGACGTACGGGAATGAGTTATCAGCTGTCTAATCGTAGACAACACAATGTCGAGCCTTAAACTGTAAGCCTGTATTGGTATTGTTTCTTTTATTTGGCTGTCGAACATTATTTATGGTTTGAAATATGATTTTATGTAAAATAATTGATATGAAAAAGCCGTCTCTTAAGTTATGACCCCCATTTCACCACACGCAAGTGGCAGAAATGACAATGATCAGCTGACGCATTTTTCTTGGCCGAAGTCAGAGCGCGCGGCCCGACGCACCACCACCGCACCACAAAGTATGAGCAGAAGCCGCGCCCAAAGCCAGGGCCCCGGTAACGTGAGGTAGCCGAGTCGGTGCAGCGTGCGCTGACCCAAGCCGGGGCCGCAGCTCTGGGCGCGGTCTACCGCATCCCCCCGGGCTATCACATGACACCGGGAGGACGCGCGGCCCCGGCTTGGGTCAGCGCACGCTGCCCCGACTCGGCTACCTCACGTTACCGGGGCCCTGGCTTTGGGCGCGGTCTACCGCACCACCTAACAGGCGTGTTCGAAACCGCAGGAGATGATGATGAACGGGTTTATCGAAACTTGATTGGATGAGCATATCGGTAATAGCGATTTCAGTGTGTGCATTTATTGTTCATAGTGGTGTGAAATGTGGTTGGGGTACGACCGACAACCCGTCGGGGCGAATTTCGCACTGGGGTACTCAAAATTTGAAGAATTTAAGACGTTTCCATGAGTTTTGAAGGTATGGATAATTTCTAAAAATCCGGTTCTCCCTATCTGGGCCATTAACTCCATACGGTCCAGGAAAGCTGGCACACTACCTTTAACCCGCGCACCAACTTCGTACCGACGGGGGGGGGGGGGCGGATGACCGCCCCCCCTGAGATCTCGAGAACGGAGCAAGATAGCGACAAGCGGTAAACGGCATCGGATACGCACGGCCAAGATCTACAACTTTTACTAAGGTCATTTTCAGGTCAGGTCAAAGATGACGTCACAGGGGTCGAAAAAGTCAAAATGGCGGCGTTAGATATGGAGAGAGTTTTTCTCGAATAACTTTCGAATTAGTCAAGATAGGAACAAACTAAGGGCATCATCGTGATCCTCTCGTCAATCCGCATCGAATGATATATATGTGGACCTCGAAAGGTCAAGGTCAAAGGTTGACCTCAGGTCACGTGACCTCGAGGTCATCATGTATATCATTCGATGCGTCTTGACAAGCTGAACACAATGAGACCATCCGCACGGCTGTATCTTGTTCCTGTACGGAGTTATTGTCAAAAAACCGCTGGTGACCTTTGATGACGTCACATGACCTTACAGCTGCCCAACAGCAAAACAGACCTCATGGTAGTGAAGGTTGATCGTATATGAAGTCATTTATGGTTTATGGGGCCATTCCGACCCGTTTTAGTGGTAAAAGCAGGGAGTTAATTTTTCCCCCATTGACTTATAATGGGGAGGTTGCGAAATTGACCTGACCTTAGGTCATCGATATCAAAATTCCGAGATATACAAATTGTAGCTAGTCTAATGACCTAATAACATCCTGCGACTTTCAAAGACCTCCGACATCTACTGTAGCTCTGGCACGGTGACAAAGTTGCAAAAAGGTGACTTGAGGTTGGGTCATTCAAAGTGACCTGGTGACCTGACCTTTAAAGGTAGGAGGTTCAAACTTGCACACCATGTGTAAAATTGCTGAGGGAATAGTCGTACCAAATTTCGCGGCGCTACGCGCCGCGGTTTTTCCGCTATTCGTGAAAAACCTCAGGGGGGCGGATATCCGCCCCCCGTCGGTGCGCGTGTTAAGCGAAGGCCAAATTTGACATCACTTTTAACCCGGCCGGGCCCGGGGGGTAATCCCAACCACCGCAGCCCGGGGGGGGGGGGGGCGTTTTTTCCCCCCTGTCTAACTCCGTAAATAAGGGAGCTACGGAAACAAAAGCGATACCAAACGAAAGGTCCTTACAAGACGATTCTAATGCACCTAAAATTTTTGACGTCAGGTCAATTTTCAAGGTCAGAGGTCAAGGTCAAAGGCCAAAACCGGCACATGTGTAGTGATCTCAAAGTAAGCCTCCTTCTAGAGGACGGCAGGCTGCATCAAACCGGCAAAATTGGGTGTCAAACGAAAGAAGAGAATCTGAGGATTCTGAAAATGTGCTCCAAATCAAAGGTCAAGGTCAAGGTCACGCTCAAAATTGACCTCAAACTTGGCACTTTTTCGCACATCTTGCGTGCTAGCTTCCAAGATGTTTTGAAATGTTTTGAGGCTTATCAGTTCCCTATTTGTGGTTCATCTTACGATACAAGGCTGCTCAAAGGTCAAGGTCACAGAAGAGTATCCCTGCTAGAGGCTATTTCACTGATTCAAGTTAGTAATAATAAATAAGATAATTTTGCCATCCGGAAGCTCTAAATGAAGGCTTAGAGGAAAATAGATGCCAGATTCGTGATCAGCGGGTACAAATCCATCATAAAGGACCTTTTATGTGTCAAGGTCAACCAGAGGTCATTCGAGGTCACATCCCAGCCAGCAATTTCACTCCGGGCCCAAGCAGGCTAAAGTGCGGCTTGCCCGAGATTTTAGTCGGGCTAAAGTCGGCTAGGGCTTGGGCTAAAGTCGGCGTATGACACAAAAACGCCGACTAAAGCCCATGCTCTGCCGGAGGTATGCCCGCTCTGCGAGCTCTGGACAACCGTAGTTAAACCCTAGTTGAGCGACGATTGGCGGTAGCCCGATGTAAGCCCGACCAAAACGTGACTGGCGTAGAAATGCGCATGCGTGAACAGCCGATCAAGCATGGCTAAACTCTGGCTTTGCTGCAATTAGCCAAAGGAGACAGCCAGCTTGATCAGCCCGCGCTCCGCCCAAGTTGAGCCTGTTTTGGATGCGCGGGCGGATGACGGGCTGAGCTGCAGCTGGCCACACTTGGGCATAGCTGCGGCATGCCCAAGCTCAGCCCAAGTAAAAAATGCATTGGTTTTTATCTAAGTGGGAAAACCCAAGCTAAGCCCAAGCTGCCCGACGTTTGCCATAGTTTAGCCCAAGCGAATTGCTGGCTGGGATGAGGTCAACATGAAACTTGACCTTTTCCGAACAAAATATATATCATTCGACGCGGCTTGACGAGGCGAATGCGATGGTACCACTGCCGTAGCTCTAGGACCATTTTTGTTGAAGTTATTTGCGAAAAACTAAAACCACATTTCGGGGTCGTTGACCTGACCTCTGACCTCAGGTCACCAAAACTATTTTTCTATTTTTCTCTAGGTCAAATGCTACACAGCCGTGCTCGTAATTTGTCTTTATCTCTAAAACTCTATTTTTAGCAGCTATTTGAAGTTTGCGTCTGTGACGCCGAAGTTTGCAGTGCAGGAGTCTAGAAAATGGACCTTGTGACGTCATCAAGCGGGCTAGGTCCAAATTTGTTACTTCAGAAGATGTCAAATTGATGGGAGAAAAGGTACTGAAAGTTTCGCCTTCCTATCCCTAAGCGTTCGGGAGTTATCGCAAATATTCGCCAGGGGGGGGGGGCGAAAAACGCCCCCCCCCGGGCCCGCGAGGGTTAAGAATCGTAACTTTGAATTTAATTAACCTGAACATCGGAATGACATTTTTTTGCATTTTTAAAATCGTTTTCCCCGTTTTCACTAAATCTCTTTGTGAATCGCTTTCATCACTAAAGCAAAAATAGAGTCTGCTTTGAAGAATGTGAATACCTAAACGGTGTATTTATTTTGGTTAAACAGCTGAAAAGTAGAGATTTTATCTTACGAATAAAACTTAAAACGAATCAAGCTTTGAGAATTATTAACCGGGATATAAAACATTTTGACCTTTGCTATTTTCCTTTAAAAACCGCTTGAGACTGAAAATGAAATGCAGTATTATTTGTCATGCCAGAGCTTTGGCTGAGGTTGTACCGACAGCCACCAACGCCGTGCAGGTATGGCATCTCCACCATTACCTACAGCACTGAGGAACAATGGAACAAAAAAAAAAAGAGGAACAATGGAACGCCAGAGAACATATTTATGGTAGGTGTGGTCAGTGGCTTATTAGTCAGTGTGATCTCGGTATGGTCACTGCCAGCATGTTCAATGATGGCCATCACCATCCCCATAGAGGCGTCATCACCACACTAACTGCAATGTGGCAACACCCTGCCGTCGGGCCGACCGGCTCGCTCAGAGCACCGTGCGGCATGGGGCGGCAGATGGCCTCGTGAGTCGTGACACGGGGCCCTCTGTATCGGCCACCGGGCTCGGCCAGTAGATCCTCCGCTCCACTCCCACACAATTACCGAAAATATATCATGCCGCTATATATCACCCAGTCGGTCTAATCGTGGGAGCTATGGCAATTACAATTAAAGCGGAAACAAGAAACAACTCTGAGAACAAAAGGCTATTCATATCGCCATATTGTGCCGTAACTGCGTGGCCCGTGCGCTGATATTTGAGATCATATTTCCTTTCTACTTGCGGTGTCGCTCGGCCACTGAGCAATCTAAAGCGTCTCCTCGGGTATCGTGTTAAGTGGGTGCTTCTTTGGTGGAGGAAGCACGGTGGCTTTGGAAACGGGACCGGAACGCTCCGCGCGCCTCGCCGAAATGAGAGCGAATCGAGCACCTGGTACAATTGCGGTCACGGTGCCGCAGTTAGACAGAAGAACGATATCTAGTGACTGGTGCTATTTCTGCTCTGTGGTTTCCAGTCTGCTATTTGCTGTAACCTGTGGTGATGTTTGTGGATGACGCGGCTGGAGTCCAATCCACTTAGCACACCCACATTATTATTGTTTGATTTCATTTGTGGACCGTCTATGAACCTTCTTTCTATCGACTCTCAGAAACACTGGCAATAATAGCGGGACTTGTAAGCCTGTTCTGTTTCCACCGATGGTTCTGTTTACCATTCTGCGGCTTTGATTACCATCAAGCTGTTAGAGCGCTCCATTATTAACTGCAGCCTCGGCTTCGGGCAGCGGCCGGTAACAGTTTGCCAAGATTCGCCACCACCATGTTTCTGCAGCTGTCCGAATGTTGACTGGAAGCCAAACAGAGCCGAGCCGCCTCTTCTCCTCAGTTTGGCGTCTGCCTGTCGATAGCGCAATCACCGCTAAACAAACAACCCGGCGTCGGTTTCGCACCCCGGCCCGGTCGGCGGCGACGGCGGTGCGAACGGCCGTCGCGCGGCGGCGGCGGCGGCGGCGGCGGCCAGCGGGCGGTTTTTGCAGGGCGGTGGCGGCGCGCGGCACATGCGCATTAGAGGCGCCGCCGGCCGAGCCGTGATCCGCCGGTGCCTTGTCATTATTTCGCCGCTCACACGCCCGCTAAATAACTCAATAGGCTCTGGGCTGCCGACCGGCGCGGCGCCGAGTGCCGTTTGCCGGGTGGTTAGTCTCCGGGGCGGGGGCGGGGGCGGGGGCGGGGGCGGCGGTAACCCACGGGTATCGTGGAAGCCCTCGATGGTGCTGGACGACGCGGTGCCGCAGTAAATGAGATTATTCATAGAAATCCGCCAGTCTAAAAGAATGCATTACTGTTATAGCTAAAAGTTATAACGTTATCTTCAAGGGAGCTTGCCTCTGCTCTGAGATTCCTCGCCCTTCCCGCCTGTTTCATCTCAATTAGGCATACTTCAGCTAAAATACTGCAAGTAAACTTAATTCCCAGTGGATGAAGTAATTGCAAGAGACGTATTCCCTCGTTACCCACAACCAGAATGGAGGTAAAATTCAGCACCGACTTAACCCTAAAGGGTGGCCGGGAGACGAGATGACCGCGCCAAGTTTCCGGAAGCCAAGGATGAATGAAGACATTATTATAATTAACTCGAAGCGTTTATCATCGTGACCGGTTATAAGTGCGCCCAGATAATCCATTACCGACTTAATGGACGTGGAGCTGATGCAGCGCCGCCTTATGTCATGGCATAAAGAACCGCATAATCGACCGCTCTTTTTACACCATAAGTGCAAGATGCAGGTTTGGAAAACACCCTGTGCTACACGCCTGTGCATTTATATTAGGCGGACAAAGCGCGCCGCCGTTCCGAGGCCATAAACTTCTGGCCGACGGCTGCATACCTGGACGGCCATTTCTGCCATTGGGCCGCACTAAATTCCGCTAAATGGACAGACTGATTAGCATTAAGTGGCCGCAGACTGTGGGGCGGCGGCGGCGCGGCGGACCGGGGCAGCAGCCGACCGCGGAGACCGGTCGGCGTCACCTGTAGCACTGCGCGGCACCGGACAGTATGGAACGGATAACTGGACAGTGCAGCACGGAGACCGGCCAACGCGTCACCTGTAGCACTGCACGGCACCGGACAGTAGGGAACGGATAACTGGACAGTGGACAGTACAGCACGGAGACCGGCCGGCGTCACCTGTGGCACTGCACGGCACCGGACAGTATGGAACAACCGGACGGTACTGGACTGGATACTGGACGGACACCGGACGGATATCGGACGGATATCGGACGGATATCGGATGAATGCCGGATGTGTACTGGACGGCTATTGGACGGTTAAAGCAAGGCATTTCGATTTTTAACGGGGCGGCACCGAACGTCACCTCAATGCATTGCATTATAATCGTTCCACGCCGTATCACACCCTGTCAAACCACGGCACACTGCATAGAAACAGGTTACAGCTCTGACCACCACATCTCATGAACGCCATCAGTCACCCCCCCCCCCGACAGTCAGACTCCACCAGCCCCCCATACAGCCATCCACAGCCATCCACAGCCATCCACAGCCACCCCCGGCTCACACTACAGCCTCCGACAGCCGCCCTCAGCCGTCCACAGTCTGCCCTCAGCCGCCCACAGACGCTCACAGTCGCTCACAGCCACCCACAGCCGCCCCCAGTTCACAGTCCAGTCTCCCTCGCCGCCCTCAGCCACCCACAGCCGTCCACAGTCTACCTCAGCCGCCCACATCTACCCCCAGCCGCCCACAGTCTACCTCAGCCGTCCCCAGTCTACCTCAGCCGCCCACATCTACCCTCAGCCGCCCCAGCCGCCCACAGTCTCTCCGGAGCAGCCGCGCCGGCGACTCATCGGGCCAATTTCCGCGGTCGGCCGCCGCGGCGCACCTGGCGCAGCCGCTTCAAACGCGCCGCGCGCCGCAAAAACGCCACAAAAGGTCGCGCCGCGCCGGCCGACACTTCAAAATTGATAATTAAGTTTTAATTGAGTATAGGTGACAAACGGTTTAGTGCGAGCCGGTATGGCGCCGGAGTTCATTGGCGTTGTTAGAGACGCCGGGACGGGTTCGATCGGTGGGCCAGGGGAGGCGAATGGTCTCGGGTCGATCTCTGACCGTGCCGTGCTCTCATCAGAGAGACTGCGCCTGAGAATGGAGCAAGAGCAGTGACCTCAGCTGGTAATCCGAGTTGTTAGAAGGTCGTTACGGCGAGCCGTTTGTGGTCTCGGGTCGTCGCCGCCCGGCCATGGATGGAAGGACATGAAGAGCTATTGTTCCTGCCCACCGGTTCCTGGTACAGCGTCACGGTCAGTTGAGACTCTCATCAGCTACTGGATTCCGTTCTGCCACGCCTCATGACGCCAGACCTACTTGTATCAGTCAATTTCACTGAGCCTCAGTCAGTCCATCTGTCTGTCTCGGCAAAAATTACGGCAGGATCCTGGTAGTGTACCACTTCCATACCTTCTGTGAGTCTCATTTGCCCGTTCGTCCCGTTCTCACATTCCAGCGTCCCACATTACACCTGTTCTCCGGCTGACGGTTCATCTCTCCGCCTCTCCCACATCTCTCTCAGATGGCTGTGCGCCGTGCGGTAGGTCGGTCTCGGCGGCCCGCCCCCCGGCCCCGCCCCAGGGCCCGCCCCCGTCGGGCCGGCCCGGCCGCGACCGTCGTTACTCGTGACTGATATCAGGGCGCCGCGCGTCCGTGTCCGGTGCAGTTTCCGATAATTAGGAGCGGCGATCGCTCGTTAGAGCGGCGGCCGGCGCTGCGCCGATTACAGAGCGCGGCGCGTTTGAAGCCGGCCGAGCCGCCGCCGCTTCACACCTAAGGGGACAGCTACAAATATGAAGACGTCAGCTGGCCTGTGAACCGGGCCGGACGGCTGAGGGAGGTGGCGGGACGGTCGGCAGGGATTAAACAATCACCGGTGGGCGCGCGGCCGCCTGTCGTCCTCCGTCGGCTGATGGCCAGGCGCCTGGACTGATGGATGGCCGCTGTTTACGCTCTTTAGAGGTGAGGTGCGTGGTTTGGGAAGAAAATCACTGAGCGGCGCCGTGATCAGAGATGATGGCGAGAATCAGACGCCCGAATTTTGTTTGTTTTGAGGACAGACCCGGGACGATAAATGCAGGGACAGGGTGACTTAGCCCGGTCAATGACGCTTATCCAATTGGAAAGTATCCAGTGTCACAGTGGTGAATGGGACCAGGGCTTGTGTCACCGTGTCCCTAAATGACATAGCTACGGGACCAAATATTATTTATTATTGTTTATTTTCAAGCGGTGATTTTGTCCGTCATTTGGTATGAGCCTGTGGATGTGGAAGACGCAACAAATGAGCTCAACTGAACACTGACTGAGTTGAGACATTATAAACGCGCATTTAGTATGAATAAGGTATCGTTTTTTTCATATGTCAACTCCGCTCGTAACCTTCATGCTCAGGAAATTACGAAACCACTCTCAAACGCTCAAACACCGGATTAGTCTCGAAGAGCCTGAGCGTCTAAAGTTCAGTGGGTCAGACATGTGAGCAGTTAATATAACATCCGCATATATTATAGCTCCGCAAGATAACATCTCCCATTGTGCGCTGACAAGTAAGTTGCCGTAGGCTATGCGGCACAGCATACCTCCAGGCGTTTCCACTACTGCCATCTAGCGGCGGAATCAGGAGTGACGAATGAATACCTACATATACTGATGCTTTCTTTTCGTTCGTCGTTCTAGGTTATGTGTTATAAATGGGAAACAATAGCTTATGTCACCGGAAAATAATCTAAAAATACAAAATGGTTAGATACTCCAATGTAAAAGGCCTCGAATCGAGTCACCTGTTCTATGGACGGGCTCACAATTCACCCAAGAAGGTTATCATGCATAAGAAATACATGAGAAAAAGTAAATCACTCTACTCCATCAACAAGGAAAGCGTGGACACATGGACGGGTACGGATATTGCCGGTCCGGGGACGGATATTGCCGGTTCGGGGAGGGATATTGCCCGAGTCAAAGCGGTGCATGGCGGCGACCCGAGCATGGTGCCACATCCGTGGCCGCTCCGGTGTCTGAGCGGCTGCGGCGGCCGCGGGGGCGGCTGACAAAGTGGTGTCATTTGTCGCTCTGACGGGTGTCACCACCGGTCGCCGACGGGCCCGCCCCGCCGCTCGCGCCGGCCCGCCGACAAATGGACTTCCGGTGCAGTTCGCAGGAACGGTCGGACGGTCGGACGGCCAGCAGGACGGCGTCGGGAGTGTGGTGACGTGTGCACCGGCCGATTGGGTTTGAAAAGGTTTAGCCACGATGGTAAATTTTTCTCGGAAACAAGAGAAATATGTAGGTTCACCTAGCTCTCGTCCTAAATGAAAACATTTTTGTTACGAGAAATTGCTTTTTCTTTCAAAATGTACTTTTTGGAGACATACTTCAATATTTTGCTAGTTGTGTCATACCTACCTTGATTGATCAGGAATATCACACCCACACTTTTCGTTTGATTATACTGTGGATATGCGGTCTTCTTGGGCACTACCGTGAACTGTTTCTCACGATCTATACTGAAAAATACTGCAGAGGTCACATCACTATCTTTTGACAGAATGAAAACTGTCTGTCTGTACAAAATGCTTCTTTTGGTATAACTTTCGGGTAAAATTAAGAAAGCTTTTGATCAGGGGACTGGAGAAGGGGGAAACGAAGTCACTCCCTTCAATTGAAAAGCTTGGGCGGTGGGCAACTTTGATGAGCCTTTACATAGTCGCGTTTGACGCGTGCTTCAGGCGCGTCGGGTCTGAAGTTGCGTTGAAGTTGAAGCCTGAACCTGAGTTCTCCTTCGCATTGCACTCCACCCTGTCGTTGGTGGCCTGGCTTGCCCTCACTTCTTCCGCGAAGGCACCTCTCAAAGTAGTAAGTACCTATACAGGGTGGACCAAAAAGGATAGAAACATTTTGAACTCGCATAAAATATGTGTTATTGCATGCAGGCAGTGTTCGCCACGGGCCCCAAAATCCCCAGCCCAGCCCGGCCCGGGCCCATGGGTTCAGAGCCCGGCCCAGCCCGTAGCCCGCTCTGGCAAATATGTCCAAGCCCAGCCCGGCCCGGCCCGTCAAAATAGCAATCTAGTTATTGTCTTAGTCTATTGCTATAATAAGCATGATTGATTACACTATTTTGAGAACAATTCAAATTGTATGAATATGTATTAACATGGCAATCATGACTCCCTTCTTTTCAATGAATATAATCATTTCAAGTAACTATGGCACAAATTTTAACACTAACAGCAAGCACCTCAGTCAATTAGGTCATGATTACACACCTATAAAAAGTTTACATGATTATATTAACTACATTCTATGAGTAAAGTCATCTTGCAAGCTGATGTGTGTGAACATTATCATGCATAATTGGTGACTCTAATGCATACTTGAAGGAAGTATTAGCAACTTACTCTATACTTCCCAGCACTTACCAGCAGAAAAAAATGCTTGACTTATGGGAATTGATGAATCTGTCTGGGATTGACCTTGCTGTTAAATTCACTCCATTGATGCTGCAATATCAAAAGCCTGAGAAAGCATACAAAATAGGTGACACTAGCTTTAGCACTGTCTTCCAAAAAAGAGAAAATCCATCCATTTACCAGCAAAACTGATTTAATCTATTTTCAATTCATGCCCACGTGTCAACCGAATCTCTGTGGACAACTATCTGCTGCTTTTCTTGCTATTTTATGTTAGGCTCTTTTTAAGATATGGATATCGCTAGCAGCGTAAGCAGAAAACATGGTAAGCTTGAAATGTCATTGGGTACTTTTGCGTTTTTTACGCATCATCATCATCGATTGAAAACAAGCGAACACTTCTTGATTGTCGCAGCTGCGGCAGGTAACGATTTTGACCAATTGTATAATAAAACATATATGATCAAGTTTTTATTTTGTTTTTCGTTCGAGTTTTCAGACTTCGTGATTAAGGTTTTATTTTTTATTTGTTTTATTTTGTTTTTCACCTTGATACTTACTTAAAAACGTATTTATTTGATATACTGTTGTGTATACTACCTAGATGCCGCCACATAAACATATCGCCGCCATGATTGCAAATTTTGTTGAGAAGGGGCCGGATTGTTGTTGTGTGATTTATTTTGACAAATTTATGGACATTTAAAGAAGCTTTCATCGCGAAATACTCTGTAGAATTCCTCGTTACTTACAGTGTGTTTCGTGAGTATCCTTTTAAGGTTCTGTTCGTTAAAAAGCCGTCGGTGAAGGAAAAAAGACTGTGTTGGAATTGTCTCACTATCGCCATATATAAGTGTTAAACTTAATGTAGCCCTGTAGCCAATCATTGTTGAGTGGCTTCTTAGTTTTTGGAGTTGTAGTGCTAAGTAAGTTATTCTGATAACTACATTTTAACTTTTTTTAACAAACTAATGATGCTAGAGATTCTCTGATCTTTTTGGTTGCGGAATTTTATGAAAACCCTCCTATGTGTGACATGATGTGATATTGGATGATTCTCAAGATTCCCAAAATTCAATATCAAGTAAGTTTTCTTTCGCATTGCTTAAATTTGGTTTAGTTTTAGTATTTTCCCAGTGGGTTTTCTTTGCATCAGTTTCCAAATTTTCTTAAATTGACATAAGTCGCAAAACCCATAGTCCACAAACCTCTTGGCCCGGCCCGTCCATAGCCCGTTAACTAATGATATTTGGGGGCCCGGCCCAGCCCGTAGCCCAGCCCGGCCCATGGCCCGTTGGGCTGGCCCGGCCCGTGGCGAACACTGCATGCAGGTGACTGAAAATGATACCAAACGAGAGTACATTTCGTGGAAATTCATAATGACATCTCTCTCATCTGCTTTCTCTCGTTTTCATTCTCCCACAGCAAATGTTCGAAGAGGCCACTTTTGCGAGACAGGCAAAGAGCGGCCCGCCTGGCTGCTGACGCGATAGCCCGATGACACATGTCCGCTGGTTTGGCTCGCACAGCCTTGGTGATCACTCTCTTCAGGTAACAGATGCCTTTAGAACCTTCCTTGTAGACCTGGCCTTGAGATGACCCCACAGGAAAAAAGTCCATCGGGGTCAGGTCAGGTGATCAGACAGGCCAGTTCCGACACGCACTGCGGGATATCAGCCGGTCACCAAAGTGGTTCTCGCTCCACTTGAGCGTTGTTTCGCGATGTGAGGAGGCGCACCGTCTGGCTGGAATCACATGAGGTCCATGAGACTGCCATACTTCGTTTGGGCTCACTTCAACAACTTCTTTAGCGTCGCTTGGTAGCGCTTTTGGTCATCAGCCACGGTGTTGTCGCTCCCATCCTCGAACCGAAGTGGAACTGGCCTGTCTGTCTTCTCATCTGACCTATGGATTCCTTTCCTGTGGAGTCATCTCAAGGGCCAGGTCTACAAGGAAGGTTATGTAGGCCTCTGTGAACTGAAGAGAGCGATCACCAAGGCTGTGCGAGTCATACCAGAGGACATGTGTCATCGGGCTATCGCGTCAGCCGGCAGGCTGACGCTCTTTGCCTGTCTCGCAAAGGTGGCCTCTTCGAACATTTGCTGTGAGAGACTGAAAACGAGAGAAAGCAGATGAGAGAGATGTCATTATGAATTTCCACGAAATGTTCTCTCGTTTGGTATCATTTTCAGTCACCTACATGCAATAACACATATTTTATGCGAGTTCAAAATGTTTTCATCCTTTTTGGTCCACCCTGTATGCGCACACCTTTACGAGCCTGTATTTGCAAAAGCCTTACAAAGTCATTTTACACCGAACTGTGTAGTGTGCACTGTTCCTCATCTTTTATGGGACTCCCTTGCCAGAGCCCTCCTTTTCCTATAGTGTGATCATTTAGTCCAAACCAGTTGCGGGCAATATCTATATAGTATTTTCCTGGCGAAAATAGTCATTCTCTTTGCTTACCACATTGAAACACTGCTGCGTTGTAAGCAAATAGAATAAAATTGACTTAACTGAACGCATGCGCCCATCTAAAGTGGCTTTGCATAGTTACAAACCATAAAGAGTGCATCATATTCATTGAGACCCACTTCAGTCCTTTTCAAGCCATGCAGTGTTGTAAGGTATAAAACAACAGGACTATATATAAAACAACCCGCCTGTACTTGATAGTATAGATAATCTCGAAGGAATGCGTAATAATTAACTATAACGAATACATCACATATAACATCAGTAAAATCTGAGCGACGTACATAAGTTGATTACACAGAAGCAGCATATAAAAATGTAACACAAAAACATTTTCCATTTGTGGATGTCAACAAGGCATGCCGATGGAACATGAAACATCTGTACTACATATGTACTACAGAAACAAACAGTATTTGAAAGGAAGAGACATTTAGGTGCTTGAATCAGTTGCGATTGAGTATAGAGGAGTATGCGTTTGCACATTTAGATTGCAATGAGGACTGAGAAGTGGAGACGCTATTAAAGGCCACAACTGGAGCTAGGGCCGGAACCCCCGGAGCCACTGAAACCGGCACATTTCGCTCGGAGCCGGAGCCGTAAAAAATGTGGCGGTCAAGCCCCCACACAGATGAAAAATTAAGTATAACCAAAGTATGCGAAATGAAGACATGATGCATTGCATTGTTTGATGTAAAATGAGGACGCACTTTGAAAAAAAATACCGGTAGGAAGCATGTACATCAAAATGTCATCATCGAAAAATGCCGAGAAGATTGCTCAATAGAAATTAGACAACATAACACATTCCCGACTCTGGCTACGCAGTACGCAGTATGATAGTTACATGCTGATAGAAATAGCTGCTTCAGCATTTAAATTTATCAAGTTTTCAGACGATGTAAGGACAGCGTTGTATGTCTGCCTTTGTGATATCTTTGAACGGCACACTGAACGACACACTCCGGCTGCCAAATGGATGCGAGTGGCCGGAATCAGAGCTGCGGACTGCGAGTGCATTTCGTCTGAAACCGGAGCCGGATCAGTCAGAGCCCGTGCATTTCACCTGCATCCAGAGTCGAAAACATGCTGTGAAAGGTAGGTATCTTACTTGAGACCGGAGCCTGAGTGGAAATACTCTATCGGACTCGGAGCCGTAGCAGCAGCCGTCCAGGATCAAAATTGTTTCGTCTCCAAATCCTTGCTGACTGCGACAATGAAGTGTGAAGCACCTGATCACTCGTTACACGTCTGTAATCGGCGCTTTGGGTGTTGTTAGTGGTATTTTTTCAGGTAGGTATGTGAAATTTGCGGTATACAGATTACAGGAGCCTCATGTGCCTGTGTGGGATGAATGGTGTCGGTGGATATTACAATAACGGTCAAACTGCAGGTTAGGATCTATGCTTCCGCCTTCCGCCTTCCTTCAGATTTCGTGGAGAACTAGAGGTTAGATCAATGATCCAGTGGTAAACTGTGCCACGAGGAGCATATACATCCATAGTTGAAAATGTTTATTAATTTTTCATTCTCTTCCCATCAAAATAAAATTGGCCAATACCTACAAAACAGATTGTTCTATAAACAGCAATTTGCACAGTACCACAGAGGTGGGCGAAGCCCGATAATTTCTAAAATTTAAGTTCTGAATTGTGATAACAATGGATCACCTAGTCACACTGTAAATGCAAGAAACTGCTCCTGTAAGTAAAATCTCACGTCCAAGTTTCGACAAAAAAAATATTTGGACACATGTTCTGCTGGATCTACGACACTTCGACTTTAGAGCCCGGGTTGCAGTTGCTTTAGCGCTCGATGTGTTGACACTTTTGTTTGATTAGAGGTGGCAAAAGGTGAACATTTTTGGAACCAGACTCGAGGCAGAGCCGACTGAGACCGTCTTTCTAGAACCAGTCAGACCCAGTCTAAGCTGGAATCGGAACCAGCCGGACACATTCCCCAAAAGTCAACGAATACAAACGTAATTATGTGTATCATAAGGTAGGTACATGAAGTAAAACAGCCTCTTTTCAACTGGGAATACCTATGATCCACAGAGTGCAACCAACATAATATCGGAGCAAATGATTGTTCTCTTTCCATTCACTTTATATTTGCACTCAGGTTTAGTAAGTAAGAAGTATGTTTATGGTAGGATCCGGTTGGACCCGTCATAAATTTCCAGGAACCGGTCTGGACCCATATGAGTCCAGACCGGTTCCATAGGCCGGTTCTTCGGGTCCACATTTTGCCATCTCTCGCGTGGCTGGTCTGCTGTTGGTGGTAACAGTCATTGGCAGAAATGCTAGACACTAGCTTTGAAATCACCCTGGTCCCTGACAGTACATAAATCCTAGATGGGATGATAGATGGGATGATGGGTCATGCCTTCCAAACAAATTATACCGGACTTCTAAAAAGTCAGGCAAATTTATTTGCGGATAGCGGAATTCAAACAATATTAATACGAAATTATGTAATTATGTGGCGGCGCACCACCGACTTTACTACATTCTTGAGGTCTTAAAGACTTCTTAGGTTGTTCCGGTACACCTGGGACAGGGGCCCGGGAACGATTTTCAAGTTGGGGGGGGGGGGGCAAGCCTAAAATACCTAACATGATGCATACCTATGAAGCAGTGACGTAGCTAGGGGTCTAAGGGGACACGTAACCCCCCCCCCCCATCGGTTTCGAGAGGGCTTACGGCGCCATTTGACTGCTGAGAGCTAACAATGGTTATATTTCGACTCAGAAGGGCCCCATGGGGCTCGTTAGAGCACCTCATGGGCCCTAAATAACCACACTAAGATAACCATAAGGGCCCCATGCCGACTTCTGAGGGCCTCTTGCAGATTTTAAGGGCCCCTCGGTGGTCTCCAAAGGCCCGTTACTGGCCTCTGAGAGTTCTTACCGACCTATTAGGGGCCAGTTCTAGGGGCATTTCCCGCCTGTGATGGTCACACACTTATTTTTCTGAGGGCCCCAGAACGACAACTGTGGGGGCCCTCATCGGCGCCTATGAGGGCCCACACCGGTGTCTCTGAGCGTTTCACACCCCAAACTCTGAGTGTCTACACCAGTGCCTATAAAAGCCCTATGTCGGCGGCTCTGAGGACCCAACAGCCAACACCTGCGAATCTAAAGGCCACCTACTGGTGACTTTTGAGGGCCCCACACCGGTGACTCTTGAGCCCTGAGGGTCCCACCGGTGTCTGACAGTACCATGCCGGTCTCTAAGGACCCCATAAGACTTCTTCTGCCGGCCTAAGGGCCCCTTGCCGGTCACTGAGAACCCCCTGCCGGCTTGTAGAGGGTTCGCGTCAGCAGCTCTGCCTCTAAAGACCCCACAGGCCACACCCGTCTGTAACGGCTCCACGCCAGCCTCTATGAGGGCCCACAGCACGCCTGTAAGGACCCTCACCGGCGCCTCTGAGAGAATCACACTAGCACCTCTGAGCGCCCACACCGGCAACTGCATGGCGACCACACGGTCCACCCTCTAAAGGCCCCTTACCGCCGGCTCTGAGGGCCCTACGCCGGTGATTCTGAGGGTGCTACCGATAACCGAAGGCACCACACAAGCCCTTAGTGTCGCTGAGCTTTAATCCCATACCGGCCTTCCGAGGGCGCCACGTCAGTGTACTCATTGCCCCACATCCCTCCCTCACACCTGGAGCGGGTAAACTGTGTTATACCTATAGCAACGAGTTTACCACTGTTTTACGTTATGTATTTCTCAAAGTTGACTCAAAATGGTCCAGTATAAAATCTGGCCTGTCAAACTTATGGCCAAAGCCAGGCCCAAACCAAAGCGGGATGACAAAAGCAGATGTTGTCAAATCGATACTGTATCAGCAGAAACCATTCAGATGGCTAGGAAAATGCCGTGTGTTGATGTTTATAGATGTATAAAGGAAACAAGAAGGAAAGAAGTCCGGAAAAGGGAGGAAAGACCCTTTCACGCTGCCTCAATGTTGAGGGGGCGTCGCCCCCTCGGCTCTCAAGTTGGGGGGGCAAGCGCCCCCGCTGCCCCCCCCTGTTCCCGGGTCTATGACCTGGGACTTCAGGTGGTCTTACGGGGAAAAAAGTCCGATGGGGTCAAGTCCGGGGAGCTCGCCGTCCACAGGTGTGTCTCGAACCTCGAGATCACGCGCTGCCCGTATTGCTCCCGCAGCCATCCCCGGTTTTCTTTAGCAGTATTGACCGTGGAACCATTAGCGCTTGAGTACTTTCGGATCTCTGCTCATCCTTATCTGCAGGACCCTCCAAAACTTCACCAGGGCCACCCCGTATCGCTGGGCGTTGACAGTCTGGGTAGCGCATCTCTCAGACGAGCGGCGTTCGTCGGGGTCCTGTTCCTTGAACCTGTTGTTAACATTTCCTCGAGTCAGAAACTACTTGCCAACAATGCTGAAAATTACGCTTCGAGATGGTGCTCTCTTTGCCTTGTATTTGCGGAACTTTCATTTTGCAACGACCGATTTAGTGTGAAAGTAAAAATGCCTGAGTTTTGCTTTTTCGTCCCTAGACCACAACCTTATTTTTTTTTAATTCAACAAGCATGGTATCATATAAATATAAAAAACCGCTTTCATTCCATGTGCCTTCATCTCGAACAAGCCCGGCGCGGGTCAGTGGGGCGATCGCCGATGGTCGAAACCCCCTCAAACTAGAGCACTTCACGGATAGGCTTTTTAGGATCCGGCCCGGCCCATATCCGGCAAGTCATATCCAGATCCGCCCATTATCCGCCTTTCTTTGAATATAAGAATCCGGCCCACCCATGGCCCGTATTGCAGCCAAACTTCCAAAAAATATCCGTAATAATCCGTTTCACCAATAACTGGTTTCGCCCAAAACTGGACTAACAAATTCAATCTAAGGGACCAGACAGCCATACATCTCACAGACCATCATGGTTCCAAAAACCATGCTTATAAACCTAAAACCACATGAAAATCACCACATTGGTAAACTAGGTATCAATTTTTAACTTCAATGTTGAATGTTAAAATTTTGATCCGTTTTGATCCGGGTTCAACCTTCAATTCCCAAATCCGGCCCGCCCATATCCGTTCTTTTTTAACAAATTTAGAATCCAATCCTATCCGGTCCGCGGATTTATCCGTGGATAACGGATTTATCCGGCCCATGAAGTGCTCTACCTCAAACAAACTATCTTTGACCAGGCTTTCAGGTGATATCTGATTGCGATCCATCTTTTGTGACACTGTTTGTTAGCGAGCAAATAGGCATTTTGGATATCTTCGCAAAGACGGCCGGCGCTCGGAGCGCGGCGGTCGGTCCGCCGCGCCACGCCGCTCACATATGTGTCATCTGGCCCCTGTCCTGGTTCTCATGCCCACGTGTTGTGCGTACCACGAGGGCTGAGACGGGACGGGGGCCTGACAGTCTTCAACGGGACTCCGCCGGTGCGACACGGCCCGGTGTCATACGACGTGGCCGACGCGGCCTGAGTACGAACAGTCTCGAACGCGACTCCGCCGGCGCGACACGGCCCGGTGTTACGACGTGGCCGACGCGGCCTTACGCGAACGACGTGCCGAGAACGACGAATTGCGCTGCACCTGTGAGTTGTGACCGCCGTATTTCACCCTTTTTTAACCGCTTGCTAAGTAATCGAGGATAGACTTTTTCATATATGAACAATAACTTTATGGTCCTCCGGGTGACGAAAGAGAACGAGTACGAGAACGAGTGAACGATCACGAGCACGCACGAACACTTCCGCATCCAACGGGTGAACTGAACGATTCTCACGAACACTGTTGAACCTGAAATATATGAATTCGTCCGAATGTTTTTGGGAAGCCCGGCTATTTAGCGCTAGCTCTATATTCTTCAATGAATGTCTAAAAACAATAAAAAAAAAACAGCGAGGCACTGGTCGCAAATAAACGTTTTCCTAGCCTTCAAGCATGATGATATTTTCCCATCTTACTACATTGTAGTAACTAGTAAGTGACTACATTGTAGTAAGTTCCTATTGTATTTTATTTTCCTCCTATTGTATTTTAGCATACGAGCATAGTACTCTTGGTGCTCATTCTGCTTGCGGTCATCTTGGCTTTCCTTTGGATGCCGTTCCTTCTTTGCAAACAAACCGCACTGTTTCTGTATGACAAGACTCAAGTGCTCTAAGCTCTTCTTTTCTGGGATCGTATCATAATCGTAATGCGCTTTCAACAAGCGTAGTATCTCCTGGGGCATTACAACCTTGGAAATTCCGATAATTCCTATTTTGATCCCAGGGTATATTGAATTAGGTTTTGATCCCACCTAGAGCAGAGACCGACGCACCAGCTGAACAGACAACTGTGCCTCCTCTCCTGCAACATCTTTAATTTATTTTGACTATTCATGAATGGATTTTTTAAAGATTGCTGCAAAAGATTGTCGAAACGTTTAAGAAAAGTTCCTAAATATTGTCATGAAAACTCATTACTGCACTTTTTGTTGCCATACTTCAGCAAGTTTTGCTTTAGGTCACCCCATGTGGACATTCTATGTAATGTTAGTCAACAACAGCACGTCACACACCTATAAGTGTACGACGTGCTGTTGTTGGCAACATCCCACAAATCTCCTAATGTACTCCCTTTCACCTACAGCAAGGCTTCAATGTGTTATTGTCTGCCCCCCATGAGCTCAGAGGCTGGCAGTTCTGCATATTTGGAATGCCGCCCTCCCCGGCAGCCAATATCCTCAATTCCCAGCCCCCGCTCCGCCGCGATCATACAGAGCGGTTCGACACGCCGCGCTGACAGGCCCTCTCCGAACAGAAAGGCTGGTCGTTTTAATGATGTAACGAACACGCCCGTGGGACCAGCTGCGCCCGTCCTCTGCGCGTGTCTCTGTGTGCGGCCTGACGAGGTGCCACCCAGTGGACAATGGCCGGGGGCGGGCCGCCCCCCCCCCCCTCCTCGGCGGTGGGTCGTCACCGACACCGCGACTCCCAGCTGCCCTCGGCGGACCACCGGCGCGGCCACCGGCGACGTGCCATAATACTCGGCTAATGAAGTCGCCGCCGCTCCAGCCCATCGAGCCATTGAACTCTGGTTAGTGACGCACATCAGTCTTTTGTCGGCGCCGCTGACACATGTGGAGGAGCGAGCATTGTCCGCCGATGCGGTCCCAGAACGATTAGCGGCCGGACGCCTCGCCACCGCCGCCGCCGCCCGCCGCCGCCGCCGCCGCCGCGGCGAGACCGCCCCTCCAGTCGGCTCTGCCATTTTGGCGGCCTCCTATTGGCCACAGCCCAGCGGCGGCTGCGCGCGCGCTGATTGGTCGAGCGGCGGCCCGCCTCGCGCCGTGACCAATCCCACTCAATACAGGCTCTAATGAGCTGGCGGAAAGGCGTGATTTAGCGGCCGGGCCTGGAGCTGGTTAGCCGCGCCGATTTATGTGAGCGCGCCAACTAGAACTAGTTCGGCGGCGGCCGCGCGCGGACGGTGGGTGCTGCTGCTGCTGCTGCTGCCGGGGCTGCCTCTACCCAGTGACTCGCCGCGCGATGCCCGGCAGCTCGCGCTAGAGTATGGACGTTGGCGAGAGCGCTCCGCCCAGTCCCGCCGTCGAGCCGACCAGCAGCTGCAGTGACAGTGAGATTAGCGTCGGCTCGCCGCTGCCGACCGCCATGCCGCCGCGCAGTGATGTGTCGCCGTCGACGCCGGCCAGCCCGGCCCAGCCGCCGTCTCCGACGTCCCCGGGCGCGCCGCTGTGTCCGGCGGCGCCCGCCGGCGAGTCGCCCGGCTCCGGCGAGCTGGCCGGCTACGACTCGAGCGAGACCGAGGACTATTTCGGCCCGCTGCGGCGGCTCGGGCCGGCCAGCGCCGAGACGGCCGTGGCCGGCGCGCGCCAGCCCGACCACGGCCTCAAGTCGTTCTCCGTGCACGACATCCTCAACCACCGCAGCTCGCGGCGCAAGTGTGCCGTGCCGACGCGCATTGTGCGGCCCTGGGACTGTGACGAGCGGCCGCCGGCGCGAGCCGAAAAACCCGACAAACCCGACCGCAAGAAGGCGGGCAACAACGGCAACAACAACCCGCTCGACGAGCTGTTCAAGATGACCAACAAGACGCTGCAGGACTTCAAGGACGAAAAGCAGGGTGAGTGCTGACCCGGGCGAGGCAGGGGCTGGTGGATATCGGCATTAGCGGCCCCGCGGCCCGGGCTGACCGGGCGCGGTGGGTGGACCGGTGCGCGGGCTGGGCCGGACGGTGGGTGGTGTGGTGGGTGGTACAGCGCGGTGGGGTGTGGATGTGGACGAAATGGACTGGGCGTGTGTGTGTGTGTTTGGTGGTCCGGTGGAATGTGGACAGGCTGGGTGACCGGACAGGTGGGCTAGTGGAGTGTCAGTGTGGACATGGGACGGCCTGAGCTACCCTCTGTTCAGGGGTGGGGTGTGGATTCCCCGGGTCGGGTGGCCACTGGCCAGTGTTTGGAATGGGATGGTTGGACCGGATGGATGTGTTGGGTGGACTGTGGACTGTGGAATGTGGAAAATGGATCGGTGAAGTTTTGAATGTTGAATGTGGCCGCCTGGGACCGATGTGTGCTGAGCGAGCATGTGAGATGTTGAGGGTGGCTGCGTGTTGGGTGGTCAGTGTGGATGGCTGCACTGGAGATGTTGAGGGTGGCTGCGTGTTGGGTGGTCAGTGTGGATGGCTGCGTGTTGTCAGTGTGGATGGACTGAATGGCTGCGTGTTGGGTGGTCAGTGTGGATGGCTGCACTGGAGATGTTGAGGGTGGCTGCGTGTTGGGTGGTCAGTGTGGATGGCTGCACTGGAGATGTTGAGGGTGGCTGCGTGTTGGGTGGTCAGTGTGGATGGCTGCGTGTTGTCAGTGTGGATGGACTGAATGGCTGTGTGTTGGGTGGTCAGTGTGGATGGCTGCACTGGAGTCTGGAATGTGGATGGACTGGGTCTGTAGGGTTGTGTGTTGGCCGTTGGGTGGACGGACTGAATGGCTGTGTGTTGGGTGGATTGAACTGGGTGGACGGGCCAGGTGGCTGTGTGCCTGTGCATTGGGTAGAATAAGGGGGATGTGTTGGGTGGATGGACTGGACGGCTGTGTGGCTGGGAAGACGTAAGTACTGGCGGCTTTGTGTTGGGTGGAATATGGATGGGCTGGACGAGTGGGTAGGGTGGACAGACTGGGTTGCTGTTTGTTGGGTGGATTGTGGTGGGACTGGGAATCTGTATATGGGGTGGATGGACTGAGCGACTGTGTGTTGGGTGGAATGTGAACAGACTGAGTGGCTGTGTGTTGATTGGACAGATTATAGGCTGGGTGTCTGTGTGTTGACTGTTGGGTGAATTGTGGACGGGTCTAGTGGGAATGTGGACAGACTGAACGGCCGGTGTCAAGCGCAGGCCGATGGATTGTTGGCGCCTGTGTGGCTGTGTGGACGGACTGGGTGGCTGTGTGGATGGGCTGGGTGGCTGTGTGGTTGGATAGATAGGGTGACTGTTTGTTAGCAAGACGGACTGGCTAGATGTGTGCTGTGTGGATCGGTGGGTTGTGGATGGACTCAACAATTGATCTCGACATGACAGTAACATGACTGACCTGACAATGCATCTAGACCAAAGTCGCAATTGCAACGTGAATATAATGACCATATATTCTATACAGGGTGCACCACAAAAAGTTGCCTCACCCCCAAAGAAAAAAAAACATTTTATTTCAAAACGCGCTGGTAATAGGTAAGCCAATGTCTGCGTAGATGTAGCAAAGCTGTCTCCAATCCTGACAGTTCAGTTCGTGTTTGATATGCTGGCCATCTACCTACACTGAGCGCTTAAGATGTGAGGACGTCTTGGCACGTATCTCCCGCTACTGATCTTCCGGGATCAGCACTGGTTGTTGGTCGCTGAGCATTCTCTGGTCTTAGTTCTAATGGGCAAGATCTAGCCCCAGCCTGAGCCATTATTTGGGCTTCTTGATTCGTATATCTTGGAACGCCTAGCCTTCCGAGCCCCCAAAATGACGTGAATGACCTACGGCGGAGTACTCCTATCATTTCAGTTTCACCATGGGTGATCGAGGGAAATAAGTGAAAGGACGGTGCGGTGGACGCGTGTCATAGTGCCCCACGCTTCGGGCGCGTAACAGAGAGAGAATGCGAGCATATAAAAATGGACCTTGTGGGAGATGGCGTTGTTATACAATGCAAAAATGGCATACATGCGTTAGCTTGCCTTGAAACAACATAAAATTTCGATGATTAAATGTTTATGGTGCACCCTAAATATGATACAGGAAATATTACAGGGAAACTTAGAATGTTCGAAGTCGCCGTGTTTTACGCTGCTATTTCAATTACCCAGACCGCACATGCTGACAATAAATGTGTATTGCATGTCTGCTGCAATTGAGCTTTAACTGCAGTATTATCTTTCAGTGCCACGTTAAGTAGTATGTAGTAGGCAATTTTATCATAGCATAAGGCATCCTCGCATCCACATGATGATCACATGCGATGATTAAGTTATCCTTCTTCATTACGTGTAATATTTTCTCACAATTGCGCCTGGAAAATTGCTCGGTCGGATGAATATATTTCCGCTCGCACATTATCAGCATCGCGCAGTTAGCTGTCACGCACTGGAGTCACTAACACGAACTCCATCAGAACAATTACCGGTGTTTAGTTGAATTGAACCGGCCAATACCCAGCGATACCAATATTCACAGTTCACAGCGATACCAATACCCAGTCAATCCAGCAATCCAATGATTTCAGTGGCTAGCATGTTAATAAGACATTCCTGTATGTTACCACATTTACTTATGTACCTTATATCATTTCTCTGAGCATAAGACATGAAGAGTGAACACTGAATAGTTGGGGGTGAGCGCATCGTTTTCGTAAGTTCCTGTCATTTACTATATCGCACAAGTGCATGTTGTACTTTGTTTTTATTTGACTTCGAGTCTGCAAATACAGATTTTTTTTTTCTCTCTCTCTCTCTCTCTCTCTCTCTCTCTCTCTCTCTCTCTCTCTCTATCTCTCTCTCTATCTCTCTCTCTCTCTTTCTCTCTCTCTCTCTCTCTCTCTCTCTCTCTCTCTCTCTCCCTCCCTCCCTCCCTCTCTCTTCCTCTCTCTCTCCCTCTCTCTTCTCTCTCTCTCTCTCTCTCTCTCTCTCTCTCTCTCTCTCTCTCTCTCTCTCTCTCTCTCTCTAAATCTGGAAACAAAATAAAAGCTAACCTTTCTTTCCTGGCCGTTCTAGCTGCTGAAAATTTAATACCATACCGCAAGCTCATGAAGATGGCTGACATAGTTACATCTTGTTTGTCAGGAAATCCAATACTTTGGTGGAATGGCGTTGATATATTCGATGACATGGTCTCCTGCTCTTTTCTTGTCTTGACGCTCTTGTAAAAAGGCCTGTAATGTTTTCTCCCGAGCATGACACCGATGACTCCGATCGAGGTCAATTTAAACGGACCCTCCCACCTTAACATTAGTTTTGAGTTGAGATAGCCAAGTTTGCGGCCAGGCTCAGAAACCACCATTTATCCTGGTCGCAACCCCCGCAGCTTTATGGTGTTCAAGAAATTTCTTCCCTTAACTTGCAGGTTGGGACCAGCGTGGTCCCTATCTCTTAACCATTACGGGAATCTGATGACGTCATCAGGCTTTCGAACGTCCGTTAAATGTTTGACTAAAACGTTTTGTAGCACGCGTTGGTATATGCTGCTTTGCGCGCAACAAATGCCGCACTTTCAAATAAAGTCGCTAGGAACAGCGGAGATCCCAAAAAGTAAACAAAAGTAAAAGTCTAATATCTTGAAAACCGGTGAATATTTTTCGATGAAATTTGGTAGATATTCGTTTTTGCTCTTTCTGAACCGAGCGACATCACTTTCATGCCAATTCAATAACTTTTTTGAAGGTGGGAGGGTCCCTTTAAGCTAATAAGTGTACCCTTCCTATTTTCCTTACACCAATATCTAAGCAATTTTGTGAATACTATGTAGAAAAGTATATCAGTTTCTTTTACCTTTCGTCACTTTTGGTTGACTTCTTGGCAACGTTTAATGGTTCTAGCCTGCCACGGGATGGTTCAATCTGTTGATTTTGTTACATCGATTCGAATATTTTTTTTTTCAAAATCCACATGTTGTCTGAAGCCACGCAAGGCTTCCTTCTCAAACACAATCGTTTAGGTCACGATGCCCTAAAAATACATCAGTAGCAAGAAATCGATACAATATGATAAGTTATATTTGGAATATGCAAGTCAAGTTTTAAAGCTCACCCGATAAAAATTTTGAACCTTCGTTAGAATCACCCATGACTAATCTCATTTTTAGTTGATTTTCAGCTTTTGCTGGTCGAGTTCTTCGTGCACTGTTTTAGGCATTTCTACACGCATGCGCTTCGTACCGTTCCAATCGGATTTTGAGTAATTGTAACACGATGAAGCGATAACGCATGTGTGCATGGTTGCGGTTAAAGGCTTTAGAGAGCAGCGTGGAACCTCCATCGGACGGTACTGTAAGAGACCCGATCATCAGTCTTCATGGGTACATCTTTCCTAAACGTTAATCATCCTCTAGACTAATAAAGTATGACGAGCTTTTGAGGCTTATGATTGATGAAATGTTCAGTGAGATCGTTCACGTTGGCATCATAGTAAATGAATTCATTAGCTAACGCGTGATGACGTGTTACGCACAAAAATGTCCGTCTTGTGGTTGAAATTTAAATTGTCGCTCAAACCTTGCAACGTTTTCTTCACATCCTCAGCATTGTTCAATTTTCAGCTATCGAGACACACAGGTGATATCTGATGACTGAATAATCAATGGTCAGCTCCACCTCTTGACCCATATTGAGTCATTAATTTTTCGCCAATCAGAGCCAGTCTCACGCCCTATCGACCAATCACGCAGCTCCCTTAAAATCTTGCCGAGCGCTGACAGCCAATCGCCACGCGAGGTTTCTAATTGGCTGGCGTTCCTAATGAGCCGGTGCACAAGATGCAGGGTGAATTTTAAACGCATCACCGATTGAATGGCTGAAGAGTGATTGTGGAAGTGTTATTATGTCTATCGCGAAGCTTTGTAACTCAACCCATCGTTTTCAGCTTAGTATCAAGGGCCCATTCAACGCGCCCACACTATGTTCGTTTCAAATTTCACAACGTCTGAAGTGCAGCTGAATATTAATTAATCGCTTGTATCGCTAGTTTTAGGGTGCCACCATTGCCTATCACTTTGCGAAGGGTCTATACATAAGCAAGAGGACGCAGTTGCTCAACATATTTTGGCCTCAAAGACGCATAACAGCAAGGTAAAGCATCACTAAGCTGGGGAATTTTCATAGTAGATTTTGAAATACAATTTATATTTTTAGTCATCGGATGGCGCTGGAAATTTGTCGCTTTATACCTAAAGCCACGAGAAACGACCGTTAGAAGCTATTGTCTTTTGCCAAGTATGCTTTAGAACGGTGCGAGCGATTATACCGTGTGTCATTAGAGCGAACGTCATTTGAGCGAGCCATTTTCAACGACTGGCAATTCAGCGATTATGAATTCAAGCGACTATCAACTATTTATAGCTATTATCGATGTGAGCGAAAGCTTTGTTTCAGTGCATCTACAGGGTGTCCCATAAGTTCCTTCTCATCTAAATTTTTCTTTTAGAGGCTCTCTTATTTAAAGCCACGCTTAATTTATTTTGTAACTGAGCTTTTGGGGTTGCCATGGCAACTGTGAATGTGCTCCACGGTAACTAATTCGTCTAGACAAAATATTTTTTGCCAGAGAGTTCACTTCCTGTGGAGACGGCTTACCCCACAACATAGAGGTCTCCGATACGGGAACGTCTCGGTATTTAGTCCGCACTGGGCCATTCACAACGGTTGAGGGTGATTGAGGCCATCCAGTATGTAGCCAATGTCTGTCGCTAACTGGACGCACAGTCAACAAGTGACGCCGATGATTTGTCGGGAGTCAATCGCTGCAAGTTTATGCTCTTTTTTTTGTCAGCTTTCACGAGTGAGCCATGTGGCCAAAACTGTGTGGCGCCAAAATGGCCGTCAAAAAGGTCTTAGCGTTAGAAAGTTGGTAAACATGCTTTTCAGGATGCGTTTCCAGCTGTCGAAGAGTATCATTTCAGGGTACCTAACTCAAGGTGACTTAAGTTCTACTTACCGGAGGGCTCAAAACAGTCAAAAACGTCTTAAAATGGCCAAACATTTGTTTCGTTATGCCTGAGGCTAAACAACTGGAGGGCCGATGACATCAATGTGGTCATCTGGACTACCTAGTCCGTGCTCGAGATAAAACACCCGTCCAAACCCCAAAACGGTCCCATATGGGCGACCGAAAAGGCCTTTGTGTCATCCCGCTTTATTCCTATGCAAAAGGCCAGGGTCACGGTAATGTGGGGGTAATATGCGTCCAGACACTGATCACGTTGCGATTGATACTCCAGAAACAGTCTTGGGACGCAGAATGCTTCTCCAAGAAGATCTAGGAGGAGTTTCAGCTTTCTAGCTTAACTCGAACCGCAAGTATGACCACATTTTTTTAGGAGAACATGGCATCCGGGAGGTCGTAAGCCCATCTTCAAGCAAGACAGTGCATCAGTGCACAGGTCAAGCAAAGCTTAGAAGCAGTGCCAGGAGACTGTGATAGGCGTCTGTGGCAAGATCACATCCCAGGCAACTCATCGGATCCAAATTTCATAAAAATGTGCTGGGAATATTGAAATCGAGGCTCGTCGAAGCGAAGCGGTGTTCCAGCATTGAGGAGCTCACGGCCCATGCCAAGTCAGTCTGGGCTAACTTCAAGCCTGCTATGCTGCCAAACATGCCGGTTGGCATGTCGCAGCATGTATTCATGTGTTTGCCTATGAAATGGGGAGCACATTGAGGGATTATAAACATATAAAAACGCAATGTACTCTGTTTTACATGCAAATATAAGGTGAGAACGAACTTATGGGACACCCTGTATTTCGCCGGCTATTATAGGAGCGATTGTCATGTTGAGCGAAATACTGTATCCTTCTGTCACGGATTATTTGTTTATGTTTGCGAGTCGTAAATTACACACAAAGTGCTGTCGGAATTTCCCATGGTCATCCGGAAGTCGGGACGGTGTAGCGGATGCAATTTTCAAAGTTCATACTTGGAGCTCCAAAGTTAACGCTACGTTTCTAAAAATCCAACGGTTCAATTTCTCCCCTGAAAATGTGTCACTCAAATATCTTTCGCTCAAAATACGCTCGCTCTGGTATCGCGCAACCATTTTAGAACATAAAATTAGAATCTCGCGACTTAACTATTCAAGATACAATTGATAGGTAGGTACGCTACGCGTGTCGTGAATGCTAAAATCCATCGGATCAGTATTTGTTTCATGTGGTTGCGCTCTGTAGGACTACTCAGAGCTACCGGTGCTGCCATTCACAATGAGGAAGCAACTTAACAGGCCAGTAGAGTACCTTTTCAGAATCATTCGACTTGGTTTTTCTCATATTTGATTCAAGCTCAGGCCTCAGCTCACAGCTGACTATAGTTGTGAGTGCATTATAAACAAAGTTAGAACGTATTTATAGGTGCAGGAACAGAACAATCAGGTAGCTTGAAGATTAGTTATTATTTTGAATGCTGCTACAGATCGATTTGAATGTGCCGAAAGTGCACCTACACGCACATGTACAACTTGGTGTGCATAGCAATGTGCGAAGACGGTGCAGCACGACGTTTAGTTGAGTTAGGGACATCGCAGTACACGGAATGTGGGAGCCTGATCTGTTAGCAAGCAAAATTCAAAACAATAGCCGAAACATCAGCGACCAATATGGTAGAGCCGAGCTATGCGATGAAATTGAATTCAAACTGCACCACATGAGACTGCTAAATCTGCTTTTTAGTGATGTCTAAATTGCTATATTCGACAATCGTTATGATCTTGAATAGACCAACCAGATGCAAAAAAGCATGCTGACTCGATGTGGTAACTGTAATATCCTTTGAAAGGCGAGCTTCAGTGGACCACTGGTGGATCCAGGGGGGCCATTTGGGGGAAATGCCCCCCCCCTGCGGTGCCTAAATTGGCAGAAATTTAGGGATTTTTGAGAACGAATAGAAAATTAAATAACTTTTACCAGGAAAAGTTGTTTTTAACTGCACAGCGCCGCATGAGGGATCGAAATCCGATTTTTTTGGGGGGAATGTGGATATTTTTTTTTGGGGGGGGGGCATGCTCCCGCAGCATCC
Organism: Amphibalanus amphitrite; assembly: GCF_019059575.1. Taxonomy (NCBI): domain Eukaryota; kingdom Metazoa; phylum Arthropoda; class Thecostraca; order Balanomorpha; family Balanidae; genus Amphibalanus; species Amphibalanus amphitrite. Next base: position 39,615 of record NW_024883496.1, on the reverse strand, counting down.
AAGACCGCCTTTCTGTATCCTCCAGTGCCTGTTGATTATATCACTCTCTGAAAATGTTCCATCATCAGGGTATGGTGTTTCACTATAATCTGTAGCCTCCAGCTGAAATTGGCATGCACAGTCGATAAAGACTACCGTCAAATGAAACGTTTTTCCGCATTGCATCATTTGCTATGATTCAGTGCTTGTCTTGATCTTAGCCAAACATGCTTATGAAATATCACAATCTTTTTAGCCTAATTGGCTTCTGCAAGTGGCTCTGTGTTTACGGTGGCGCCGCCGTTCCGGAGAAGTGGCCACTATCGCCATCCGGTCGCCAATTTGGACTTCAGTAGCGCCGGGCTATCACCAGGTCGCCGTGTAACGAGCTGTTTGCCGGCGCGAGGCGCGAGCCGGCGGCGCCGCGTCGCTCGCCGCTCGTGTGCCCGTCTCGGCGGCGATAGGCGCTATCAACTGACGACAACCAGGGTCGGAGGCGACGGCAGAGTGCCTGCCTGTCGAGCGGCGCGGCCACTGCAGAAACGCCACCCAACGATACACAGAGAACGGCGCTGCAGACAAGAGAGAGCCAAATATTTTGAGGTGTCGTCGGCCGGCCGGTTTCTGGTCTTACCCGTGCTGGGTGAGCGGTCGGCGGCGGCGCCGAGACGCGCCCGGTGGCCCCTAATTGCTCCAGGGTTGATCGCTAAATTGACCGCTGGTGGTGCCACTATCTGTGCGAGCGGTCAGCAGGCGCCGGACGGAGGTCGGTGGGGACTGGGGGCCGATAGACTGCCGGCGAGGACCACCCAACTGACGACGGGACACCTCCCCCCTCCTCTGCAGACAGCCGGGGGAGGGGGGCAAGACCCCAGATCACATGGCGTCACTCTGTGACGAGTCCCCACACTGCGCGACAGTCAATTAACAACCTCATTAGACCTCGGTCAATTAGCAGTCCAGAGATCACCGTTTGAGACGCGTCTGTTCTCTATCGCTTTAATGATTTCTGCTAATAGCTTCAAATCGTTTGACTGCATAATACTCTGGCGTACACGTGTTTACCATATGCCAAACGTATCCAGCCCTCCTGTCAGCGACCAGGGGCCGTGAAAACCATTAAGCCCATTCAGAAACATTAACAGATCAAACACAGCATTAGCCCACACAGTAATCGTTTCCGGCATTGGCCCCTTCCTTTCTGTGCCCTGTTAGTTCACTATCGTTTGTGCGCCATTGGCGTCCAGCGGGAGGCGGCTGGGTCTCGCTAAAACCCGTCTCATTGCCGGACTAAGTGGCGGCGCTCACCATTACAGGCGTTGTGAGCTCACCGCACACCTCCCCGTCCATTCTGTGTGCGGCAGCTGCCGGCGGTGAGTCCGTCCGCCGCGGTCGGACGGGTGTGATTAGACCGGCGGCGACACTCATTACGGCCCGGCCCGGGTGTGAAGTGCGGTGAGCCGTCCGCTGACAGCTTCACACACCGATTGGGACGGTGGAGAACCGCCGCCGCCGCCGCCATCGCCGCCGTCAGACTGACGTCACCGTCAACGTCATCGGCACCGGCACCGGCACCGGCGTATGCTGAATAATCTATCTCATGCCCAGATGACGCGCTGAAATTGAAGAGCTGGTTGAGAAATGTCGCTGTTCTGAAGTAGTGGAGATTTGGTAGGTAGTTTGAGTTTGAGATGGACTGGATGGCTGATCCAGTCTTGTCACTTGCCACATGCACCTTCTCTCTTAGGAAGATTCGTCTTAGATTCGTATCGATTTGACTTATATCTGATCGTAGGTGACATGCTCTGAAACGTATTTCTCGCCACTGTTAAATTTTTGGCGTGCTAAGAATTTCTTTATGTTTTGATGCGCTGAATGTGCTCCATTATTAGCTAATGATTTTTCACAATTCATTGCCTTATGAAAGACAAAACTATTAATTAGTTTATTCACAAATAAGATGGCAAAGTCATGAGACTGTTATGTTGACAGCTCGTCTTAATAAGAAACCACATTTCAAATAATGAAGTAATATCCGGCCGTAATTATTGCATTGATAGTGTATCAACGACTTGGATCAGTCTGCATTGGAATCTTGGCAACTGACAGCCGATAGCTCATGTTGCAAAAGTCTTATCCAAATCATTCGGCCGGCTAGTTCCTCGAATGCATAGCACCAGATTACGGGGGGCACATCATTGACCTAGAGACGCTATGTTATAGATTATCGCCGGTGCATGGGACGAGTGGTAAATTATGTTGGACTGCTATCATTTATTTAGCCTCGGGTGGCCATGGCCGGCAGGGGGTCCAATTATCGTCCGGCTCGCCGTTTGGATTATAAACAGACGGGGGCCACTGCCGCTCTCCTTACGCTGCTGCGTGCTCTCCGCTGACCTGGCCGGGACATGATCGATGGTGCCGCCGGCGGCCAGAAACATTGACATCACCGAGAGACGGGCTGACAAATCGCAGCGGTCACCGCTCCGCCGGCGGCGCAGACCGCGTCCCCCGGGAGGCCGAATTAGCGCGGCGCGCTCAACTCCGGGAGCCGGCCGCTGCACGGTTGTGACTCCGTATCAGCGCCTGTGCGCCTGAGACGTCTCACAGCGGCGGCTGACCGCCAGCCGACCCTCCCCCCCCCCCAGCCACCCCGCCACGCGGCCGGGAGGCCCGCAGAACCGATGGATGGCCTCATCTGGCGTGATTAGCGACCTCGTCCTGACGGGCGGCGCTAACAGGCACCCCGCTGTTCCACAATACCCCTGACCAGCCCCGGATCCCTCCTCTCCTCTTCTCTCCTCTCCTCTCTCCTCTCCTCTCCTCCGGTGACCGGTGCGCCGGCTCACCACCGTCTCGGTCCGCGGTGTCACTTACTAATGCGCCGTCCGGGCGGCCGGTGACACCCATTGTCGGCGATCGTGGCGCAGCGGGGCGCCGCCGCGCCGCCCGGCCGCGCCACAAAGGCTGCTGATTACCACATAAAACTAATCGGCGCCGACTGTGCTGGGACGCGGCCGGCCCGCCGCTTATGATCGGCCATTTGTCACACCGACCGGGCCGGGGCGGCGCGATGAAGACACGAGAAGTGCGACCCTTACCGAGATGAAGATGCCGAGAGGCGGGGCGGGGGGTCCTGAAAAGACTGGAGTGACGTTCAGTCTGACTGGGAGAAAGTGTCAGTAGATGTAAACGTGAACAGACACACAGCAGATGATGCGAGCCTACAGAAAGAAAGAAGCGCTGTTTTCAACAAACAGCACACTAGTTTGACCTGGAATTGTGCCCTTTCTAAGGACATAAAGAGATTTGCTTCCCGAGCAAAAAGGAGATGTTTATTACAGTAGACAGAGAAGCCGGGCAGTTTTAGTGAACTGCTCTGGCCTATTCAGTGCTTGGTTCGCCTACCAGACGCACTGGTCTAGTACAGAGGGGATCTGGGCGCTGATGATCTGATGACTGCTGGTCAGTCAGCGCTCTGGTGACGGCTGGCTGCTGACCTGTGCTGATCTGGTGATAGCTGACCGCTGATCTGCGCTGATCACCACCGTCTGTCGGAGGTCGCCCTGCCCTTCCGGCCGGCCGGGCCCGTGACAAATGCACTGTATATCACACCGTGATTAGAGCCGTAAACAGGGCCGCGGCGCTGGCTGCTGCGCCGGACGGCCACCGGACAGCGCCGTCACAGATCCCAAACATATTTAACAGGATTGATGAGCGTCCAGTGTCGCTCTGCAGTGACATGTCGCGCTGCAGGTCGGCCTGGAGGCGACGGGCAGCGGCGGTGGGCCGCGGCCGCTGCCTGTGAAAATAAACCTCCTGCTACGGCCAGGCACGGCCGTGGGCTGTGCGGGCCGTGCGCGACCACAGAGACGTGACGTGCGACACTCTGACGGGGATGTGACGTGACGACATCGGTGTGTCAGTGTGATGATCGGGGTTGTTAGTTGGTGCCACTGCTAAAATCCGAATCCATACCAACCAGCGGGTGGTGCTGGATCATCCTTACTTCTACGAATTATTTGGATGATAAATGGGGCGTACAGTAGCCGACGAGCCGTCTTTTTCTCATACGTGAACTAACAGTGAAATGCAGTGGCATGTTTTTCTTCCCCGTGCCGTGACATGTCATTTCGTCGAAGTCGCATTCCTGCCGTCCGCTGTTGTCTGTTGCCGCTGCTGCCCAGATGCAGCCCGCCCCGTTCCCCGTATGTCCCCCTGTCTCTCATCCCCCGCGGCTCTCGTCCCCCGGCCTCCCGCGCTGTGATGCTGACGATGCCGTCCCTCTCCGGCAGGTGACGGCGCCAGCATGTTCGCCGCCCGGCCGCCCGTCAAGAAGAAGCGCAAGTCGCGCACCGCCTTCACCAACCACCAGATCTTCGAGCTGGAGAAGCGCTTCCTCTACCAAAAGTACCTGTCGCCGGCCGACCGGGACGAGATCGCCCAGTCGCTGGGCCTCTCCAACGCCCAGGTGATCACCTGGTTCCAGAACCGGCGCGCCAAACTCAAACGCGACATGGAGGAGCTGAAACGCGACATGGAGAACACCCGCGCCGGCGGCCCGGCGCTGCAGCACCAGAAGCTGCTCATGACCAGTCTCGGTATACCGATCAAGCTCGACGAGCCGCAGGATCTCAGCGGCAAGATGTGACCGCTGGCCGCGAGCTAGCCACGCGCCGCGGTCCAGCGCCCGCCCCGTGCAGTCGGCGCACCAGTCAGCGGCCGCCGCCGCGCCGGACACTTGTTTTTGTTGAAAGCTTTAAATGAGTTCATGCAGCCGTCTCGCGTGTTTTTGTGTCGCCGATTCGGTTCGTGCCGGCCGCCGTGCCGCCGGAGCGAACTAGCGTGGCGTGACCGGGTCGGCTCGGGCCGGTCCAGGCGATCGGCCGCGGCCGTGCCCAGAGCGCGGACGATGCGCACGGCCGCCGGCGCGGCGCGACGCGCCTTCGGTGGGAATGTGTGTGGGTCAAACGTGCGGCTAAGTTCCTATGTTTTCATGGCGAATATCTGTTGACTCGGACGCTCCGTGTATCTATTCCTTTCTGTTGAAAATCCCTGTGTGTTCCGTTCCGTGTTTTCGCCGCTGTCCGAGCTCGGCGTTCGGGCTAAGTCTCAGCGGTGCAGCAGACTCCCTTGACAAAACCCCGAAAGCCAAAGACCCTCGCTGTTCCCGCTCCGTCTTCCTTGGCTCTGCAGTGATGTGCAGTCTCTGTGTTCGGTGTTGCCGGAGATGTAGAACTTACTAGCCATTGTGATAATATGATAGTAAGAGACAGCCTTATGTTGACAGATCTATGTAGTTATGACTCGGCCCGGTCAGCGGACAGGTTCACACTCACTGTAAGCCAACCCCGATGAGTGTGCCATTCCTGGCTGAGATTGGGTGCCCCTTGTGTTACAAATACTGTAAATAAATGTTATTTATGTGACCTGAGTTCACCAGTTTTATGATGAGTTCAAATACTGGAAGAAAGAGGACAGCTTGTAATGAGTCTTGCGATCCATCAAATTGAGAAAAAAAAGGTTAATAACGTTACGCACTAAACGACAATTCATGTTCGTTTCCTATAGCCGTAAACTGACCTGGGAGACAGCATCAAGCACAAACACAAATGTTTCCGAACATTTTCGCTCAACACGTCGAAGGTCATAATACAGAATGTCAACGAAAGGTCTCTCTAAGCTTCTGTTTGCTCTGCCAATAGGTGGACCTCCCAGGAGAAGCGCAGATCAATAATTACTCTAGCGTCTTCGTTGTATCATCGCATTAGATGGAGAAAAGACACACATTAACGAAATTAACACGGTAGCAATAAATCATCCGTATTTGCTCAGCAAGCTTATGTCAGAGCTAACACCTCGACCGAACCGTCATTTATAAGCTAAGGACATCCTGAAAATGATACTCGTATACATGCAATGTGGTTGGCCATGGCTGCAGTGTGATGGAGACGAGCCCCTTGACTCTGACTTTTGGGTCGTTTTGATGCAACATTATGAATGTCTTTTTTAGTTAATATTTAAAACATTTAACTGAAGTCATTTTTCATGTCCATCTTAACCAGTCTATATGACGTTTCAGTCTATTACTTCGTCGGTAGTTTCTTCCTACAGAAGATATCATGATAACACGTATACAGACGCTAAAAAAGAAATTAAATAACTGTTTTGTGGTATGACCAATGCAAAGCAAAACTAAGAATTCCGACGAGAGGACGTTTATCTTTTTTTTTAGCTTGCCAATGATTATAATCATTTGACGCCGAATGTCAGTAAACTAGTATGTAAAGCAAGAACATGTTTTTGTTAATTGCAAAAATAATTAAAGCTGACGGACAACGCAAAAAGTATGCAGAATTAGTAGGAAAATGAATACTAAATGATAGCACTTAACCGTTTAAAACTTCATTTTGAGAAAATAGAAATGCCAAATGCTATTAGACACACCTCAACCTCCTACAAGTAGGCGTCTACATGTACTTACACATGTAGGCGGGATACTATTTTTCGATGACAGAATTATGAGCGTATTTTCAATGTAGAAAGCTGCTCGTGCAATCTCTCTCAGCTCCAATCACCTGAGATGGCTATGAGCCGTGCCTTACCTCATACTCGCACCGTTCTGCAGGGCGGCTGGTGGCCGATGGCACGCGTCTGAAGTCAGCATGGCCGACGTCCATCTTTAGCTCTCTAACCCTCTCTGTCAACCGCTTACGCCGCCAACGCCGTCTTTATACATTAGTCACTGCCACCCAACTCAGCTATATCAGCGATGAGCTGTGATTTTAATTAGGACAGGCATAGGTGATTGGTTCTGGTTTCATCAGAACTGACATTTAACAACTTTGCGCCTCCAGCCCGTTGAGTCAGACGTGTGGGTTATGAAGCTACGAGTAGCTTGGGCTTTGCCGGACAGCACCCAGATCGATTTCCAGCTGCCTTGCAAAGTGATTGGGGTCGATGTCGAACCACACGGCGATTCGGCCGGACATCACCAGGTCATCCAGCGCTGCGTCTTATTTTCACCGCGGCTAGTTTATCTCCATCCATTATGCTAATTTATGACACGATTAGGAATGCAACATGGCGCCGGTTGCAGCTCGCCGTGATGGAGAGGATGTTTAACAGGGCGACCCGCGGCGAGCCGTAATAAGTCGGCTCCTCGCCGGGCCACATCAAAGGAGGCGCCGCCCGCCGCGCGGCAACATCAAACGCCAGTGACAAGCGCTCCTCCGGTCTCGATAGAAACCCTCCGGCCGTGCCGGCTGCCGCTCGGAAATTTATCTTCGGCTCTCTATTGGCATGTGCAGGTGTAATGTGACGATCCCAATTGGCATGACGGCGGCCGAGGGTGAGAAGTCCTGCTGGGCCCGGCGGCGAACCCGAGCTCTCCCGGGACGCGGAGAGGCGCCTGCCGAAGCCATCCGAGCCCCGTGCGCACCGACCCCGCCGGCCGCGTGTAATGGGCCCGCAACAGTTAAGCGGTGTTATTGTTTCCGGATGGTGGCGCGGACAGACGGGCGTTGTGCGACGTTCGCGACGCGACGTCGACGACGCGCGGCGACGCTCGACCGACGGGCCGCGGGCCGACTTCAAAGGCGCCGACGGCTCGTCGATGTCGAGGTCGGTCATGTGACACTGAGTGTCGACAGCGGCGGCGGGGGGAGGGGGACCAGGGGGCCACGCGCCGCCCGTCCCGTCCTTCTGCGGCCGCCGCGGCCGGGCCGGACGGATACGACAAATTGGTACAGGACGGCCGACAAGACGGCGGAACGGAACGAAACGAAACGGAAAAGGAGGGGAGAAGGGGAAGAGGCAGACACGGGATGGTCGGAGATCGGAATAAGGATGGACGAAGCTAAAAAAGAATTAATTTTAAATACCATAATGCCTAAAATTGCAACACTGTGTACTTACCTGACCTGGTAAAGAAAACCCAACCAGTGAAGTCAGCGAGGCACTAATGCATAATGCCTATTCAAGACATGAGATGCATTAACCATGATCATAAAACATAACTTCTAACCAAATCGGGAAGAATTGAGACATCAGGAAAATTGAGCGGCGCAAAGCGCCATTGACTCGCCAGATGAAATTAGCAACTAATCGGACACGGGTGAAAATTATCGCTGCTGATGAGTAATGTGCAGGGCTAGATTGATGTGATTCGTGACTTCACTGCCTTCAGGCGAGATAACTCCATTGAGAAAGGTATGACGATTTATGCATCGAAATCGCGTGCGACAGCAATCGTGGTCAGGTCAGAGACGAATAAAGTTCGTATCTGTATTGAAAGCGCTGAGCGAAAATAGATCACTCAGCAACCAGTATTACTTACTGGTTACTGAGGAAGGAAGTGTTTTTAGAAGGAAGTGCCAATAGTTGGCGTGACATTTGATTCCATGGCCACTTTTCGAAATGAGGTGAAAGGCCTTCTTCGCTTCTTCGCTATTATATCAATAGCATATGTCTCATTGCAACCTTCACCTATTCCTGAAATTTTACCGACCCAACTCTTGAGTCTTGAGCAATGCAAATTATAAAGCAAACAGAGCAATTTCGTTTCCGAACAAACGTAATACCCACAAGTTCTGATATACCATGGGTGCAAGCAGCTTTCAATGGAAATGCTACGAAAGGAGCACTCCCGCAGGTCACAGCTGATTATTTTTAGTTTTTACCTAAATGAGCGCTGGGAGCCAGTCTTCGCTTTCTCAAGATCATATCATCTTAGAATTTTACGGCGGGCGGTATGTACAATGTACACGACATGATGACCCATCCGACATGACCTCAAGACCGGAAGGCACGGGAGCATACAGCAGCTTTAGTGATAGTCGACACACTTCCCTTACATACTATGTATGGTGATAACGATTTGTGACATGGCAGTTGAATCATCATTCATTAACGACTCTCGGAAACGAGGGTATTTACAGGAAGCACATGTGCAGTATGAAAACGCTCTACCCCTTCCCAGGGATCACGTGACATCAAAGGGCCCGCCGGCGCGACAGCTGGTTTAGCGCTGAGGTCTCCCCATGGGATGAACTGCGGGTTCGGGTACCCTATACCGGGGGCACGGGCGGCAGCGCACAGGCGCGATACATGCGCTTAGGGAGTTCATTTTAATTTGAAATGGAAAGCGAAATTAGAATTTTTCTACCATAAGACCACATTGAAGTGTCAGAAAGAGGAAGGCTGTGTGCACTTCGCACAACTCTATACCTAAGCATGTTTTTTTCTTCAGATAATGCCTGTCGACCTTATTTGAAAGCCCATCAGACTTTAGCCACAATCACTCGGGGTATGTTTTTTTTCTACCTGCTATCATAAAATGTCTTACTTTGAAAATGCATTTGGAGATGGCATCAAATGCATCTATCTCTATCGAATATATTGGCATGAGCAGAGCACGTGATGTGGTAGGAACCTCCCTACAGAATATTGTGATTTTCATATAAGGTACAACTTTTCATATTTTAATTCGTTTGCACAATGCTTTGTTATAGAAGATAATAGAATAGTTATATTATATAAGAGATGTCTGAGATGAAATATGTAAATGTATTTTGGAATGCTCACAACACTTGCTCCTGCGACTGCTATCTACTCGTATTTGAGTGAATCAGGACTTAACGATAGTTTCAGTATAACGTCTTTGTTTTTGCGATGATAACATTATGACACAGAATGTATAGAAGAAATAAGAATTCTCGCTATCCTAACACCCATGTGCTAAAATTCATCAGCGCACGCGCTGTCAAGGAATGTACATTGTACAGTGTTACAGTTACAGTGCTAATGTAGGTACTGGTAGAGTGTTTGTTGCTGAGGACTTGGAATTTACACACGCTCTAATTGCTCATTGCTCACTGTTCGATGAGTAACGTCTTTTTCAGACACAAGGTAAAGGGAGAGGTTCCTGTTCGCTCGATTTCAAACATTTTTTAACGAAATTTTTTGCTTAATAACTGCTCCATATGTTTACTTGCGCGATGCTTTGTTGGTAATATACTGCATTGAACCATTGGAATTATGCAAGAAACTCCTCTTTCGTCACCAGTGGCTTATGTCAAAGCACTTGTAAGCAATTAGTAATATCATGCTTGATGCTGATGACTCTAAAGAGACATGAGACAAACACTTAGCGCACTGCTTTGAGAAGAGTTTGTTGTTTGAATGATAACAACAACAAATCGCGGATGAGTTTGTGCACGATTGTTTACAAAGCAATTGCGTCAAAGGCGCCGGAGGTGTCAGCAGCCACTGTGACGGGCGTGCTGACTGCTGAGTGACACTGGACAGTTGAAACGAGCGATCGGCCCATGAAACGTGTGCTCTATATTGTCACGAAGCAGCATTGTAGGCACATATGTATATGGCAATAAGCTTAAGAAGCCTCTTATAAATTGATCTTTATTCAGCTGATGTGTCAGTCATTGATATCTCTGGACATTGAATCAAAACTGAATGGTTTCGTTGAAAGCCTAAGCTTGAGATAAGTGTTAGAATAGAATCTTACCTTAAAAAAACTGATCGGATCCCTATCGTTTCTCAGCGAAAGAGGTGTCATCCTTTACATTGAGCTAACAACCGACGCTAAACGACGCATGTTCGAGAGAAGCGTCACCTGCAGTGCGAACTGTGGTGTGCGCCGTCAGAACACTGCTCAATGCCTCGGTGATGCCTGCACCGCCTTCACCGGTGGCATCACCAAAAACAGTTGCCTGAAGCTGGTGGTGTTACCTACAGGCTGCTTTTCTACGCGACCTACACCAACGTGCGCCATGTTGCAGGCCCTTGAAGTTGACACTTTCTGTACCACCGTCCTTTTCGCTAGGTCCTCCAGAACCGGGCAGTTCTGTAAACGAAGCTCGCCCAGTTCAGCGAACCCCGACACAGGCGTAAACACCGAGCGGCCGATTCCGCACTGGGACGAACGCACAGTGACACCTCATTAATCGTGTCGATTATGTTGTCTGGCCGGCCGGATGACTGGCGTCCGTCAGTCGGGCGGGCTGCCGGCGCGGTCCGCGGGCACGGTAAACACAGCGACCCAGTCCACTCTGTCGCAGGAGGACCAGAACGTCCGCTCGCCGAGCTCTGATTAATTGGTCTCCGCTCGTGTTTCGTACACGAAGTCGACAGCGGTTCGTCACAGGCGCGTCCCGGCCACCAGGCGCCCGGGCCGCTGTCAACTTTTTGGGCCCGCCGTGAGCGATCTGGGAGTGGTGGCGGGGTGGAAGTGTGGGAGTGGTGTTGTAAAATGTTTCAGATATCAAACAGACTGAGACAGAAAGAAGTGAAAGGAATGCAGAACTGGGATTGTGCTCCTAACATACCTCCTTGTTTCCTCATGAGTATACGTTCCTATTCATTTCAGTTCCCTTCAAAATAACGAATTCACAGCAAGGCGCAACACCAGCAGAAAATAACGTTTACTGAGGGAACCGTTTCACACGTCATCAACGGCAATGGGCGTGTGTTTCTGTCCCCATCATTTTGTAACGGCTTGGAATTTGAAGAGGTGTAGGGTGCCTCCCAAGCCTCCCCCGGCGGGGAGGCTACAGATCTCCCCGGGACCGAGACGGTATAGGTATGCCACGGAACAGCACCGCTTACCAACCTGGTCAGACGGACCGCAGCGTAGCGCAGAGGAAGGTTTTTAAATGCATTAGATTTGTTCGAAACCATGAGTGAATACGATATAAAAACAAATAAGCTAAAAAAAAAACTGAGATTCATTTTCTTATTCGGCTCTGTTTTGGTACGTAATATTTTCATCTGCAATTTCATCTGCCAATATTTTCATCTGCCAAAACACATTTTTTTTTTTTGTTTTGGCCATTTGATAATTTTGTCTTTTTCATTATCGCAATGGAAAATGTAATCTGTGGACAGTCCGGATGGCAGGGTTCGAGAAAGAAGTTTCCAAAACCGTGTTTTCTTAATTACCTAACTATTTCATTCACTCAGCGGCCACTATCTCGTCCGGTCACCGGTAGACGTCCCTCCTGTCGTCATGTCACGACGCGGCCATCATCGGCTGGGTAAGCGCCGTGCTGACGCAGCTCGGCGAGCCGCTGACACTGCTAGCGAACACGGTCTGTCGTCCACCGTGGGCCGGGTGTCGCGCGCCGGCTGCGTCGCTCCGCGCCCCTCCGTCCGTCCGTCGGGCCGGTCCGACATAAACAAAATGTCGGCAACTGGAGCGGAGCCGGCCGACACCCTGTCACAGCCCACCGTGGGCCGGAGGCGCGGCGGCGCACAAATCGGCCGGCTCCGGTGTCGCTAACGGCCAGAAAATGGCAGGCGGTCGTTAGTGATGCCATTAGGTGAAACCGCAACAAGCGCCGTGTGCAACATACGGCCTCGGCCATGGCCACCGCCGCCGCCGGCCGGCCGTCATTAGGTGTCAGCCGTCAGCGCGGCCTGAAGGTCGCCCCGCCGCTCCGCCGCCGGGGGTGATAATTCCGGTAGCGATCATTCATGGATAGCGCGATAATTCCGGTAGCGATCATTCATGCGATAGCACGATTGAGGCGCGTGTGGGTGACTTGCAGACTTAACCATGGTTGGCTGGATATCTGATACGTATCCTCGTATCTCTGATACAAGGAAGCACAGTTGATGGGGGAGTCGACATCAGTCAAAACATGAGCATATTTGACAAAAAAAAATGTTATAGGTATAGGACAGTGGTCGTGGCTGCATAACTTTCAGCCGAATCTTGTTTCCTTTGCACGCTGCTCACATTTTTTTCTGCGAGATGCTTTTTCCTGAAGGTATATAAGTACATACTTGAACATTATCCCCAGACCAGAATGTTTATCGTGACCCGAGGTCCGGGCGATTTTGTGACGTCTCATTATCAAACGATGTGAGAAAAAACATGCTGTGCTTCTTTTGTGCGAAATGTATTTTTGTGTTGAAAATATTGATAATTTAGTAATTAAAATATATGTAGCATTATATCGTCCTGGGCAGTGGCAGCTGACGGGCGGACTGGCAGCCCCGGCAGTCGCAGTCCCAGCCGGCCGGCTGCACTGCCAGCCCACCACTCGGCCTGCATAAATAGCTGCGCTGATCACCAAACGTCATGCATTTGGCTGCTTAGACCAATTACGGCCGGCTGCTGGCCTTGAGGCCTCCGCCCTGTTATAAATGACATGCGGTGTTTGCCATAATGACAGAAATTTATAAACGAGCCTGCATTAAACAATTCATGAGCTTAGTTACGCTGGGAACGTTTTGACGTTTGAATTGCAGCGCGCCCCTGGTAATCTTATTATGGCTATATGACTTTATGCACTAGCCGCCTAATTATGGTTACTTTCCTATGAAGGCATTATTAGGGACCAGTGAGGTTATTAGGAGAATTAAAAAGTGAGCTTTGATAAAGCCGCTAGGGTATTTGAACTGTAAATATGTTACAAAATGGGAGGCCGTCACTGCACGCTCATTGTCATGGACCAGACGAAACAAGAGCGTTTTGTCGACACGACCTGTTTTCAGAGCTGCCAATTTATGAGAATGGCACGTCCAATTATAGAGAGGTTAGGTCCTCGAGCATTATATGTGGCGATTGGCACTCATCTCCAGTCGTGGGGTGGAGTGGTGGAGGCAGGATTAGTCAAATAAGGACTGCCTAATGATCTAGCTTACACGAGGCACCGAGGTTCATGCTTGAATAAATGGGTGGCGACGCCTGTACGATACAAGACACGAGCAGAACGCATCCTGATTCCTGTCATCTTCCACTTGCTCTTCTTATATTTTTCCTGCAATTAAAATCCGTGGCTGATGTGCGTGTTGAGTCATCGCAAGCCATGATCGCACCTCATCTCAGACTGCGCTTCCCGGTGGCGGATTCAAGGGAGGGAAAATAGGGCATTCCCCCCCTCCCCCCCACCGGCATAAATTTAACATTACGCTTAGGGCGGCCCATGGAAAGAACCAATTGATTGTTATGGTTTGCCCTTACCAAAAACTCTTAGCTGGATCCGGTAATGGCATTTCTCACAGTCCTCTTAAAGTGGTGACCTTTTCTGAAAGCTCCAAAAGCTCCATTCTGAACGGGTGACCGCCGTTTGTCCAGCAGCGTTGCAGAGGGGGAGGGGGCACATGTCCGTCCGTCGGTCAGCGTCACTCCCCTGACGGCCCGCTGACAGTGCGTGTGGTCCACCATGACTCTAAAGCTCGGTTCATACTGGCGCCGCGGCGCTGACGGGCTGCTGACAGCGCGTGTGGTCCACTGGACGGCCGATGACGCTAAAGCGCGGTTCACACCGCCGGCGCGCACACGGCGCGCTGCCGAGGGCGCTGTCAAACAGATCTGTTAGCGCGTCCTGCAGCGGGGAGCGCCGCGCCGGTGACCGGCCGGCTGGGGAGTCTCTCTCGCCTCCCGCCGGTGAGCACGCCGCTCGCGCCTTTCTCGGCGCGCAAATTGATGATCTGCGCGACTGGCGGACCCCACCGGCAAAATAAACATTTGTCGCATGTAGACTAAGAACATGATTTACGGCCGGGCCGTGGGGCGGGCCTGTTTAATTTTGCTGGCGCTGAGAACTTGCATATATTGGCCGTGCCACACGGCTCGCGGCGTAATGAGGTGTTCTCACAGGGTGGGGGGCCCGCTGACAGCGGCGAGCGGGGGACGCTGCGCTCCCCCCCACCTCTTCCTCTGTCCCACAGTGGACCGACAGTACCGGTTCACAGGAGAACTGCGAACTGCCAGGCAGGGTGGACTGAGACGTTACATCAGGGAGGAGGTGAGGTCATAGATGCCAGCTCAGACATCGATTAGCTGAGATTTGTAAACGAACTTATCAATGTTTGTCTCAGATTTGCAGCGTGAAATTGATCCATTAGCAGCGATATGTCAATCGAGGTAAAGTCTTATTCAGTCGTATTCAGTTTCAGATTTCAATATACCGCGAAACGTATCTTGCGATCACCATATCCACTAGCATTGCATATATGTGAAGTAGCTCCTTGACTTCTGAAGAGCAGAGGGTCAAAAGGGTCAAGCTCGGGTTATATCACTTGTCAAATGAGAAAGCTAGAATAGACTGCCGTCATTGGGCAGTCTAGCTTCCGCCCAGCAGCACCAAACCCGTTACAGTCATCAAAGAATGATGCAGATCACACAGTGTCTTGATCGTCATTTTTGTCCGGTACATACTTGTGCGCGCAGAGAATACGAATTTCTACCAATAACCTATACACTGTCTTACGAAATGTTATTGATGAGCCCTTTTTTCCTTTCAAATCAAGCCATTTCCCTCACACCGCCACAAAAGCATAACACTCGCCCAGTAAACCATAACAGAGGTCCCCTCCCCGCCGGAACTCATCCAACTGCCTCCCTCTCCGCCCAGTTTGACACCGTCTTAGCACTCCTTCGGCGCGTCTGCTCCGCTCATCAGCATCCATCATGTGCCCAACAATACCGGAAACACTTCATGCCGTCAGCGCGGACACACATAGCTGTGGTGCTGTCCACCCCTCGTCCTGCATCAGCGCCAGTCATCCCACAGAGCCCCGGACAGAGCCCCTCCCGGCCAATCCCTGAACAAAAACACAGCAGAGACGTCCCGCCGGCCCCGCGCCGGATATGGAGTAATTAGCTGTTAATTAATACACGGTCTCGGTGTGATACTGCAGTGCGGTAAAAACGGCCGCTCGGTGTCCGTGTGTTCGTGAGCACGTGCTGGGGAGTGGGTGCTCACGGAAACACATGCTCACGGTGCTAACGGAGGTCAGCGGACGCCCGGGGCCCTCCGAGCCTGTGTGCACATCGACGGCCGGCCGGCCGACTCACGGCTCAGCCGCAGCTTACACCTTGTCGATGGATTAAATAAACAGGCGCGTCGATAATTAATGAGAGGCCGGGCTCACTCGTCGGCAGGCAGACCGGCACACCGTGGGCGGAGAGAGAGGGAGAGAGACGGGGAGGAGAGGGTGAGAGGACGGGCGTGCATGAGTGGCTGGAACGGACTGGGTGAGAGGGCGACATGGGATGAAAGGAAGAGAGAGGTGGGTGAGACTGATGGGGTGACAGGCTGGGTGGCACGGATGAAATGAGAGCATTTGAAAAAACGAGCTACTCATGTCATTTGAGTATCGAAACCGAAGATCGCAATTATTTTTCTTTCAAAGACAGAATCCTTTCAGTTTTTTAATCGTACACCTCTTTTTGGCATAAAAAATGTAGACACCATGAATGACGAATGTGAACAAACTTTGTGTTTCTCATAAAGCAAAGAAGTAAAAATGTGTTTAACCCTATTAGTGGCAGGCTCCTGGCTACCCCATATTAGTGGCAGGGGGGGGGGCTGTTTACGACCCCCCCTTGATATCTCGAGATCTAACCGGCCGATTTTCAAAATTCAAACGGCATTCGATTTGGCTCAACGAGATCTACATTTCTAAAAAAAAAAATGTCAATAGGGGAGTAGAGGGGGGTAAAAACGGGCAAATTGCAGATACATTTTAGACTGCTTATCACGGCCAGGTTTCTGAACCAATCTTAACGCAACTTTTGCCGATCGATAGAGAATGAACCAGGAATTCACATGGATCCTAAAAATATGGATTTTCAAAAATCATAGGCGGATACAGATCATTGAGATTGGGGGTACACAAAAAGTATAGTAAATAAGGTTTTTGTTGGTACTGTTTCTAAAAAGGGTGGCAATGGTCTTGTTATGCAGACTTGTAAACGACTCTGAGTTGATTCGTGAATCGACTCAGAATCAAACCATTTTTCGATGAGTCGTGAGTTGATTCGAATCACTTCATCGAGGAACTTGATGAGTCATGAGTTGATTCGAATCGATTAAATTTAGCATCATGAGTCATTTGATGAATCGATTCAAAATTTCCGACTCAAACAAAGAATCGACTCAAAAAAAATTTGAGTCGTTTACAAGTCACCATCAACACCCTAATAATCAATGCTAGATCACTCCCTCAGCTTTAGCCATCACTTAACTCCATATTTCAGACTTACAAGAGCCTCAGAGGCTCAGGCACAGGCGCCTAATGAGCCAAAAGCATTTGGCAGTTGGTAGGTACTTAGTCTTACCAAGCCAAGTGCCTGCTACACTACCTAGGTACCTACATTTTACATGTCAGAAGTCAGAATTGACACCTGCGGCTGCCTCCCCTTCTCCCAGTCCCAATTTGGTCCCAATAATCAATCAACAGCATAAGAATTTGGGCGTCTATAGAGTCAAATACGCCCAAACTACCTATAGCCTATAAACTACCTATAGGCTATGCTATAATATAAATAAACTCACCTAGGTCGGTAAAGCTGGCGTCACCGTCGCCTTCCCGCCAAGGTAGGCCGTAATGACCAAGGTCACGTATGTCAAACTAGTGACAGCTTCAGATCGCAGTTACCGTGCGATCGTACTAACTTACTGCAAATTTGTGCTAACCTGCTGCAGTGGAAAACAAGTAAGTATTATGTCCGTGAAGTTAGCGTCAGCAACAACAACGAATACAGCGTCGGATTCAGAATCGCTAAAAAAAACTCATATTCGGTTAATTGGGGGACGGGGAGCAAGAATATGACCTTTATTTGGCCCTAGCTTTTATCCCTTACCCCTTAATCGGCCCTTAAAGGAAGGGGCGCGTCAAAAGTGCCTCAAGGGTTCGTCTGATCGCCAAAATAAGGGTTGCAATCGATTCCCCGGGTTAATATCTAGCCGCAGCCTTGGGTTCCAGATGTGTGCAACTTACCCCTTACCCCTTAATCGGCCCTTAAAGGAAGGGGCGCGTCAAAAGTGCCTCAAGGGTTCGTCTGATCGCCAAAATAAGGGTCGCAATCGATTCTTCGGGTCAATATCTAGCCGCAGCCTCGGGTTCCAGATGTGTGCAACTTACCCCTTACCCCTTAATCGGCCCTTAAAGGAAGGGGCGCGTCAAAAGTGCCTCAAGGGGTTAGGGGTAAGTTGCACACATCTGGAACCCGTGGCTGCGGCTAGATATTGACCCGAGGAATCGATTACGACCCTTATTTTTGCGATCAGAGGAACCCTTGAGGCACTTTTGACGCGCCCCTTCCTTTAAGGGCCGATTAAGGGGTAAGGGGTAAGTTGCACACATCTGGAACCCGAGACTGCGGCTAGGTATTGACCCGAAGAATCGATTGCGACCCTTATTTTGGCGATCAGACGAAACCTTGAGGCACTTTTGACGCGCCCCTTCCTTTAAGGGCCCATTAAGGGGTAAGGGGTAAGTTGCTCACATCTGGAACCCGAGGCTGCGGCTAGATATTAACCCAAGGAATCGATTGCGACCCTTATTTATGCGATCAGACGAACCCTTGAGGCCCTTTTGACGCGCCCCTTCCTTTAAGGGCCGATTAAGGGGTAAGTTGCACACATCTGGAACCCGAGGCTGCGGCTAGATATTGACCCGAGGAATCGATTGCGACCCTTATTTTTGCGATCAGACGAACCCTTGAGGCACTTTTGACGCGCCCCTTCCTTTAATGGCCGATTAAGGGGTAAGGGGTAAGTTGCACACATCTGGAACCCGAGGCTGCGGCTAGATATTGACCCGAAGAATCGATTGCGACCCTTATTTTGGCGATCAGACGAACCCTTAAGGCACTTTTGACGCGCCCCTTCCTTTAAGGGCTGATTAAGGGGTAAGGGGTAAGTTGCACACATCTGGAACCCAAGGCTGCGGCTAGATATTAACCCGGGGAATCGATTGCGACCCTTATTTTGGCGATCAGACGAACCCTTGAGGCACTTTTGACGCGCCCCTTCCTTTAAGGGCCGATTAAGGGGTAAGGGGTAAAAGCTAGGGCCAAATAAAGGTCATATTCTTGCTCCCCGTCCCCCAATTTACCGAATATGAGTTTTTTGAGCGATTCTGAATCCGACGCTGTATTCGTTGTTGTTGCTGACGCTAACTTCACGGACATAATACTTACTTGTTTTCCACTGCAGCAGGTTAGCACAAATTTGCAGTAAGTTAGTACGATCGCACGGTAACTGCGATCTGAAGCTGCCACTAGTTTGACATACGTGACCTTGGTCATTATGGCCTACCTTGGCGGGAAGGCGACGGTGACGCCAGCTTTACCGATACCTTAACTACTTTCAATGAGTCTCAACTCAAGATCATATATGATTCTGAGGCCTGAGCCACCCATGCAAGGTCATGGCCTCCTCGTTTGCTCCTCGTGGCCCATGGAGTCCCTGCTGATGCTGAATGTGTCACAGGTGGGATTAATCCTATTTTTGAGGTTGTACTGTTTGAATAATTTTATGTGATAAGTAAGAAGTAGTAACATTTGTTTCATTATCATGTAGAAAAAGTTTGATTAAAAAAAAACATGAATGCCTCTCGGAACTTGTGCTTTTGAATTTTCAAAAAGACTTTCTAGGTAATAATAAGAGATAGGTTACTATGCTACTCCTTAGTCCTCACTTATATTATAATTGTCTCTCAGAGTTACTTACAAATTTATCTGATATTGCACTGTTGACTGTTGAGTGTTGAAGATAGGTAGGTGTAAGGTAGGTACCTATGTACCTAGTCCTACTAGGTAGCTGCTTGAATCTTTGGTCAAGGCTACTATGCTGCTTAATACAATTGTGGTATGCGGCATATTCGTTTTATCATAGCTTTGAGTCAAATAATCAACAAATGCCTATAGTGAGTCATGGGTTGAATGAAATAAGTTCAATAAAAATGTCGTGTGAGTCATGAGTTGATTTGAATCGATTCATCAAAATGTGAGTCATGAGTTGATTCGAATCATTCCGTTGGCTAGTTGCTCGAGTCATGAGTTGATTCGAATCATTTTATCGAGGAACTTGATGAGTCATGAGTTGATTCGAATCAATTGAATTTAACATCATGAGTCGTTTGATGAATCGATTCAAATTTCCAGACTCAAACAAAGAATCGACTCAAAAAAATTTTGAGTCGTTTACAAGTCTGTTGTTATGTTACAATTTTCTTATGAGAGAACGACTAAAATTGTATTGGTCATGCATAGGCGGTGTCAGGGCACCTATGTTGGGAGGTAAAAAATAACCCCCCTTTTTGGACGCCTGGATCCGCCTATTATAGCAAAAACGTGTCAAAAGAGGATGCACAATAACTGTATATGTTATCACATGATACCTTTCATTCACTGTTCGTAAAACTGGTGCAGCATCGTGATCTTCGCCCAAATGACTCGCTTCACGAATAGGACCCCCAATTCCCAGTGCTCTGGAGTCGCCCCTGGTAAAGTTATGAACTTGAAATTTTCAGGGAATGTGCCCAATTTAGTTTTAGGAAAAGTCAGAAAATTTCAGCATCGTAGCTTCAGCGGTTTCGGAGATATTCCCGAAAAACCTGAGGGGTGGATAAAAACAACCCCCCTGCCACTAATAGGGTTAATGAATGGAGCGCAGAGGAAATTAGGCCTCTTATATAGCGCAAAAAACTTATTGTAATGAATCACAAGAGAGAAAGAGAAAGAGAGAAGGAGAAAGAGAGAGAGACAGAGAGAGAGAAAGAGAAAGATACAGAGAGAGAGAGAGAGAGAGAGAGAGAGAGAGAGAGAGAGAGAGAGAGAGAGAGAGAGAGAGAGAGAGAGAGAGAGAGAGAGAGAGAGAGAGAGAGAGAGAGAGAGAGACCCGGGAGGGCTAGGAGGAAAAGAAATCGGAAAAGAGAATGTGTTCTCACTTAGGTGGTTCCTAAATGTAATCGGAATGATGCCAACTTTATAACAGTTAGCAGCATTGTAGGTATGCGCATGCCAACACATTTCTAAAGAAAGAGGCTCAGGGGCTGCTGCTTTGAGGAGATGAGGAAGGCTGTGACAAAGGCCCTCATGGACACCTTGGATGACTACCAGCGGGCCTTCAAGAAATCGCTGGAGCGCTACAACAAGTGCATTGAACTAGGGGTCCTACTTCGAGGGTGGATAAAGTTTAGGTTCATACTTCTCTGAAATAAATGTCTCTACTGAAAAAGTCTCAACACTTCTGGAGTGGACCTCGTAAATACCTTTTGCACACTTTTTGACGTCCTATACCTATACCTATACCTATGTTTTTTTAAAAAACATTGTGGAGTACTTTTGAAAGCATTCTCCACTTGACTGAATTAGAAGACACAACACTTTCTTCGAAACACCACATTCACATGTGGCAAAAACGGTCCAACTATGTACCAGTGCTGCACAGGACCCAGAGGACCCCACAGTGTACACAATTGCGCGCGTCGGTCCCGCGCGCGCCACGTGGCGCCAGCAAATAACAGCTCTCGGCGCGCCAATTTGCCGCTCGCCCTTAGCTGCGCGCGACATATCGCGTCAACACCAGTTGCCGCGAACGCGTCTTCATTTTTATAAATCACCGGGCTTTATAGGCCCAGGGGGTTCATTTACAAGTGTCGGCACTGTTTACACATTGTCCGTTTCCAATGTCGTCGATTAGTCTTAACTTACCGCCGGATATGAAGCGACCGGGATGGTTGGGTTGTGCCAACGCCGCCATAAATTTTCGTTTATTTGCAATGTGTTCGGGTGCATGGCTCCCCGGGGCCCGGGGACTGACTGCAGCCCCTCGGCGGGACGTTAAATTGGCACAAATCTGTTCCCGCCACGCCAGGCAGCGTGTTATTCTACGGCCAGCGAGTGGCGTACCCTTCCCCACGGCGAGTAACGACTCCGACGGCCAGCTGGGGAAGGAACGAACTGTCATCTGACAGGGAACAGGAACGATAACTGTCACCTGACAGCAACTGCAACTGTCGGCTGACGGGAAAGAACGGCAACTCTCAGCTGACAGCGAGGAGCGGCTGATGGTTAGGAAAGACGGCTGTCACATGGTTGAAACTTTGACATCACCATTGGGGTCCCAAACGTCCAAGGGGGCCTCCATTTAGTGGGGGCCTTCAAGCAATTAGGGGCCTCCAATTGCGGAAGCGGTAATTTACGAACCACGCCAGGGCCTCCTCTAAGAAATTTTCACTGGGGGACCAGAGGCTCAGAAGCCAAACCTAGGGTACTCCCAAATCCAGTTTTCTCATTGGATTTGGGCCACTTATTTTTCGTCACAGCCCGGATGCCATGATTTTTTTTTAAAATATTAATAAAGAAATGGTAGGTCACCTGACCTTACTCATGGATCCAGGCCAGCAGGATGACATTGTATGTAAATATCCCCCGCGTCGACCGAAATCGACGAAAATTTCTGGCTTTTTCACTTTCGACAACCAAACAAAAAGCCTTTATTATAAAAAAAGAATTTAACGGCACAGCATTGCGCAAGGAATCTAAGCGACCCCAGAAAGTGTGAGGGTTAACCCTAGCCCGCACCTGGGGGGAGGGCTGCCACCCCCAAGTTAGTTTTTCTGCTCTACACTAAACATTTTTTAAGCTAGAAATCTGATTTTTGGATAGCTGCTTTTCTATCTTTTCTCAGCGTCCATTGAAAATTTCAAGTTTCTGTGGCTTTTGGGTTTGGAGATATGATCTTGTTCTTCAGGTCATGTCATGACCTAAATGACGGATACCCAATATCTTGCGTTGGCTATGGGCCTTGTGAGCTTTTGAGGCACCTTGATGTCGTTTTTTTTTGCCAATCTTACCTCCCACCTATCATTGAACATGTTGTTCTGCCGTCTGCGATGTACAGATGTCAGGGTCAGGGTACATCAGTACATACACAGACATACACAGACATACAAACACATATCATTGACCTTGACCTAACTTGACGTGAAATGACCACAGCCAGCAAATTAGTCGGATAGTGTGACAAAGAGCTGTTCTAGCTGGCTTGGCACCAATACGGCACTCGGCAGCGTCATCGGTATATGATGGGTTGGCCCGCTGCTTGTGTAGGTATTTTATTCGACATCACCACAATTTATTCAAGCAAAATTTTAAGCTTCGCAGTCAAGAGCAACATATTCTTTGGGAAGAGACGAATCCAATGATACCAAATTTTACCTCATCAGGCAGTCATTGACCTTCCAGGTCAGGTCAAACTAAAGAACGTTGCTGTTTGGGGTCACCGTTGCCCGTTGGAATATCACGTGCGCTGCTCATCATATACCGATGACGCTGCCGTATTGTGGTGCCAAGCCAGCTAGAACCTCTTTGTCACACTATCCGACTAGGTTTTTGCTGGCTGTGGTCATTTCAGGTCAAGTAAGGTCAAGGTCAATGATATGTGTTTGTATGTCTGTGTGTGTCTGTGTGTATACTGATGTGTGCACCGATTATGAATGTGTCCCTATAGCATGAGATCATGAACTGAGAATCTTTTACCAAATATACAGTCAAAGAAACTGCACGAAAGTAAATTCAGCTCGCCTAAAACGCAAAATTTTTTAGATGACCTAGGCTGACCTTGACCCTGACCCTAGCGTCTCTACTCTCTACATCATCGAACAACATGTTCCATGATAGGTGGGAGGTAAGACTGGCAAAAAAGGCCGAAAGCGAGGTGTCAAAAGCTCATAAGACCCATAGCCAACGCAAGATATTGGGTAATTGTCACTTGGGTTATGACATCGCCTGAAGAATAAGGTCATATCTCCGAAACCAAAAACACGGAAACTTGGAATTTTCAATGGACGCTAAGAAAGGATAGAGAAGCAGCTATAGCTATACGAAACATCCGGTTTCTAGCAATCAAAATGTTGAGTGCAGAACAGAAAAAAAACCGGGGGGGGTGGCAACCACTGCCCCCCATGTACAGGCGAGGATTAAATAATTTGAATATCAGGAAAACAATTTATTCAAACAGGTATTCCAACAGGGTCCCGCTTTTTTATAGGTGACCTCCGATTTGTGTACCTAGCCTCTAAGTTGCCCAGGGGGCCTCTTATTTGTAGGTACATGCAGTACAGAGAGCCTCCTACTTCGACTACTTGCACAGAGAGCCTCCTTTTTGTACATACAGCTAAGCTTCTACAGGTCGAGCGCCGGCCTCCTATTTGTACGTACAGAGAGCCTCCTACTGTTACAGAGGGCCTCCTATTTGTCTAGGGGGCCTCCTTTAGGTTAATGGCGCCTCTTATTTGTCCAAGTGGCCTCCTATTCGTCTAGGGAGCCTCATATTTGTCCAGGAGGCCTCCTGTTTGTCCAGAAGGTCCCCTATTTATCCAGGGGGCTTCTATTTTTAGGGGGCCTCCTCTTTATCCAGGGGCTTCCTACGCGTTCAGGGGCCTCCTATTTGTCCAGGGGCCTCCTATTTATCCAGGGGTCTTCTCTTCGACCAGGGGTCTCATAATTGTGCAGGGGCCTCTTATTTGTCCAGGGGTCTCCTACTTGGGCCTCCTTTTTTGAAGAGCCTCCTTTTTGTTAAGGGAGCCTTCTAATTATTCAGGGCCTCCTATACGTACAGAGGGCCTCTAGCTCCTACTTGTCCATGGGGGCTCCTATTTGTTCAAGAGGCCCCCTATTTGTACAGGGGGCCTCCTATTTGTCCAGGGGGCCTCCTATTTGTCCAAGCGGCTGTTATTTTCCTAGGGGGCCTCCTATTTGCCCAAGAGCCCTCCTATTTGTCCAGCACGCCTCCTACTTGTTCAGGGGGCCTCCTATTTGTCCAGGGGGCCTCCTATTGGTTAAAGTAGCCTCCTATTTATCCAGAGGGCTCCTATTTTTAGGGGGCCTCCTCTTTATCCAGGGGGCCTCCTTCTTGTTCAGAGGGCCTCCTATTTATCCAGGGGCCTTCTATTCGTCCAGGGGGCTCCTAATTGTCCAGGGGGCCTCCTTTTTTGAAAGGGGCCTCCTGTTTGTCCAGGGGGCTCCTAATTGTCCAGGGGGCCTCCTTTTTTGAAAGGGGCCTCCTGTTTGTCTAGGTCTAGGGCCTCCTATTTGCCCAGGCCCAGGGGGCCTCCTATTCGTACAGAGGGGGCCTCCTATGTCCAATACTTGTCCATGGGACCTCCTACTTGTTTAGGGGGCCTCCTACTTGCTCAGGGGGCCTCCTATTTGTCCAGGGAGCCTCCCATTTGTCCAACAGGGCCTCCGATTTGTCCAAGGGGCCTCCTATTTATACAGAGAACCTTCTATATGAGCATCGGACCTCCGTTTGTAAATTAGCTGGTGCGTCTCGGGGGCCTCCACTATTGGGGTCCCAAAATGACAATTGGGGTCCCAAATGTTCGCACTGGGGTCCCACATGGGACCTCGAAAGTATACAAAGTTACACCCATGGGCTGTCAGCTGATAGGGAGGACCGTAACTGTCATATGACAGAGAGGAACAACAGCTGTCAGTTGACTGGGAGTAACGGCTGACAGGGAGGAACGGCAGTTGTCAGCTGTCAAAAAGGGAGGAGCTGCACTGCAACTGCTAATGGCAGGGAGGAACGGCGACTGCCAGTGGGCTATCGGTTAACGGAAAGAACTGTAACTGTCAGCTCACAGGAGGAACGGTTGTCCTGTGACTATTAGGATAGGAATGAAGGGTCCGTTTCTGGTGAAGTCACGGGATTTATGAGTGACACGGGTGGAAGACATGATCCTGCAAAAGGACACGCGGATGAAGAAGGGGTGGATTGATGCAAGGTTCAGAGAAGACGTACCTAGGAAATAGGCAAATGATTTCCATGGCGTAAACGTCCTAAAAGTCCACAATCTAAGGCTCAAACTAAGGAATATTGTCGGAGCAGCTTGAAAGGACAATGCTGATCGAAGTCGTTTCATTCTATCAAGGGCAGCATTGTGATACCATGATGATAAAAGACATGAAAAAAAACGGAAGTCCAGTGGGTCATTTTGGCCAATATTTTGGGCAGTATCGCTCTCGTACTGCTTACCGACAGATCGCCGATCCGTGTCGACTGACCTCAAGCGGCCCAGTTTTCGTGCGTCTCACACCTCTCTCTGCACGACCGCGCGGCGCGGCTCTCACGCGCTCCGGGTCCGTGCCATTATGCAGAATGAATCACTTGGCGCCGCCAAATCCGCCGGCAGCCGTGGCGACAAAGCGCGGCGTTCACGAGCCATTGTGCGCGCCGGCCGCGCAAGAAGCCATTAATTACCGGATCGGCGCACAGGCCGGCGCTGTGGGCACAGACGCTATCCGGCCACCGCGCCACTCCGTTTGTATTGTTCTCCGATAATTGCGTTTCGCGCGACGACAAAAACGGCGCAGTTCCGACAGCAGTGCGCTGTGCGCCGCCATGGCGTCTCAATCTCTGCGCCGCCGCCAGCAGATCCCTCTGAACAGAGCTCGCGGCATACGTGGCGCTTTGTTTTGAAACATAAAGCAACTGGTTTGCATGCTATTAATTACGGGATTAATTAAGTTCTTTTCAGGTGAGCTCTGCGGAATCTTGGCTCCGGTGAGACACAAGAGGACAATGGTGGTGGCAGCTGCGGTACCGGGGACCAGAGATCTAGCCACGTCTGCACACACACATCCTTTCAGCCCGACTTATCTGGGACAGGAGGTCGGTAATAAACGCAAGCCAGGTGAAAGAACAACAACGGGTAGTTCACGAGGCCGCAATTTGCTGGGGCGCTCTAAGTCTCCGATCCCGACACACTTTCCGGGTATGCTCCAGTTCACTGTGGCTTTCAACATCGCTCTCTTCGCGTGAAATAGCCAGCTGAGCCCAACGGTCCTGAATGGATCTGCCTGCTGAAAAACGTTTCAGTCTGTCCTTGGAACTAGAGCCTCGACGCTGCCTGTTTGTCCCCATCATCGTGAAAACTCTGTATAGTTTATGGCTGCATTTTTGAAGCTTAACCCGCGCATGGCTGGGGTGGGGCTCAACAGAGCCCTTATGCTTTTCTGCAATATCTTCCAAACCGCTAAACGTATCAACACGAAACCTTCAGTACCTTCGGGTGCATCAATGTGACACCTTGCGTCAAGATAAAAATGTCATATCTACCGTCCATAAGTCGACAGCTTTTCCAAGGCAGTCATATGCCGTTTTAACTTTTACAATCGGACAAAAAGCTTCTGAGTGAAGTTACCGGAAGCCGAATTCTGCTTAACTCTAAATAACTCTAAAATCTAATCGGGTACTAGCCCGATTATGTATAGGTACGCTCTCTGCCTAAATACCCTCGGTCCTCCATACTCTCTCGGTCCTCTGTTTCCATACATTCTCCTGGTCGGTCCTCGGTTCTCCATTGGCTCTCGGTCCCCGGTTGGTCCTCGGTCCTCCGTTCGCACCCGTTCCCATAGACGGTCCTCGATCCTCTGTTCGTACTCGGCTCTCTGGTCAGTCCTCCGTTTGCACTCGCTCCTCTGGTCGGTCCCCCGGCCCCTTCACCCTTGTTCCTTGCAGTCCTTGGAGCCCGGCGCGGGCGTTCGCTGCCCATGTCAGCCAGTCGTACTACAACGTCTGTCGGTGAGTCGTGTCAGCCCCAGTCGGCCATTGTTGGTGCGTGGCCATCAGTCCAGCCGACAGCCGGATGCGCCGGATCGCAGACGGAGCGGACAAAAACCGACCAGCCCGGCCGCTCAAATGGGCCGCGCCAAATCTATAAACACATGCTAATGAAGACACACACACACACACACACACACACACACACACACATACACACACAGCAGACAGCCGGCAGTTACAGGGAGCATTGTGACTTGGTGCGGCGTTTGGTTCCCTTCAGAGGAGAAGAGCTGACCACGCAGATGCGGTCGTCCTCTGCGCCCTGTACTCGCCCTCGTCGTTTGGTGTGTCCTCTGGGAGACGCAGAACTCGGAAACTAATCTCGATGGATGCAAGGGTGACAGTTGGGCCTGCTAATCAAGTGTGTACGGAAAGCCAGCATCCGTCGGAAATGATTACAAACTGCAGATGCATGCCAGGTCTGGATTATATTTAGAGCACCGATAAGCAGCTACGTGCCTAATTGCAGTGCAACGTTTTGTCATATATGTCAACAGTCGAATACAGCTTCTTTGTTCTGTTTAATCCCGTTTGTCTCTGTTCCTTCTTTGTCTTTCCCAGTCTCTCCTGTACCCCACTTCCTCTGGTCCATAGATGCGTGTCGTTATTTACGTCCAGCGCCGTGGCGGCCCCCCAGGCCGTCCGAGCCTCTCTCGGCCGGCTTGAGAGACACGTTAGCGCCGACACGCGCAATCACCGATTGGTGCGGCCGCGCGGCGCGGCGCGGCGCTGGGCATTTACCGGCGCTCGGTATGCGTGGCCGCTCTGTGGGCCGCTGGGCGGTCGGCCGCGGGCCATCTCCCTGTGTGGCCTCTAATGACCGGGCCCGGCGTTAATCAGTCACCTTAACCGGCGTCCGGCCGCCTTTCCCGAGCGGCGCGCAGCCCGAGGAGCGGAGCCGAGGTCGGAGGAGCCGCAGAGCCGCGCCCGACCTGCCCCCTGGCGAGCGGCGCGGCGGCGCGGCCGGCAGGGCCTCGGGTGGCCCTCTCCGCCGCTCCGCTGGGGCATTAATGACTCTGATTGGATTACATGACGTGAGGTCGGCTAAATGGCGGGCCGGCCTGGCCGTGTGGCCGCCCCAGTGACAGCTCTATCAGGGCCCGTCCGCCAAACTGGCCCGCTGCCGCTACAGGCCCGCCGAACGCCGTTAAACAGCACGTAAATTCGCCGCTTGCAAGAAAGATGTGTAAAGGTAATGCTCAGCGCATAATTTTGGACTCCCCACCAAGGCGAATAATTCCCGTAATGGCCATTACGGTAATATTTACGTGCAGACATAAAGTACTCAGCTTTACTGGGGCTAACCAGCAGTTCAAACGTGCCTACTGCCCAATATAGCATGTATGAGAGCTGAAACTTTCTTCCCACTTATTATAGGGTGCAGTACCGGGCTGTGGCATCCTTTACGGGCGCCACCTATTTAACACATTTTTAGCTTGAATCAAGTTGATTTGATGCGCCAGAGCTGAGTGATCTCATTGTCATGCATGCTGAAGTGTATGGCTTAATTTATTTTAGATGCATATGCAACTCATCCTCCTTAAAAGACAGAGGGGTCAAGAGTTGAATGCAATCAGTCGTCAGCGAGCACCGGTATTTCGCATGGGTTTCAACATAAGGTGTTTATTAGCCCATCGCCGTATCACTAAAGCTCACTAGTCACTTTTCTTCACACTTGTATGCGATTTTTTTAGTTAACCAGCAAAGACAGCAAATTCTCATTGTTCAAACCTGCAGCGATTAACAATGCATGAAGCACGACAAGCGCAGTTCTTAGAGGATGCATCCCATGGACACAGTGAAAGTGGTGGAACCTCAACAACCGCCGAATCATTCGCGCGTATATTCCCACGTAGGTATTGTCCAATGCGCAATGAGCAATTAGCATGTAGAGTGAAGGATGTTCCGAATGCTACTTTTTTTCTTCCACTCACACTTAAGATAATTTTCAGTGGACATACGTCCTGGCATCCATATCAAGTTGAAAACACATCCAGATTGTGTGAAGAGCCAGGTTATCGCTTTCAAGGCTAGTTGATTAGACCTAAAATTGCCGCTACCCCAACAGCACGGCTGAACGAACACCTATCTTTGTTGGCCAATTGATGAGGCCTTTTATCACCTGAAACCAGCTCACTTGAAGGAGCCTTGCATGCTGCCCACCGGACCGAACTCGGCCCGCGGCCCTCGGGCTAATGCCAGATGAAATACGATTGACGCCATCGCTTTGGGGCGATCTATTCTACGTTTAACCGTCACCACGTATTAGCGCGCATAAATCCGTTCGGCGGTGCCAAGTAGGGCCACAGCTCATACATATGCAATGCAACAACGCGTGCAAACTACTTTGGATGGATGTCTCATACGAATTTTGCACTGGCTATGAAGTATTTCTTTTGTGTCTTTTCCTGAGGGATGCATGAGCCGAATGATGTCAAATACTTTTTCCATCAGGGCGTATTTTAACATGTTAACTGGGTCGGCAATTGCCGACCCAGTCACGGAGAATGCCGACCCAGTGACAGCCGTTTGCCGACCCAGTTGCCGCCCCCTCTAGGATGCAGCACGCACATGCAGGCTAGGTGCCGTCATTCATAGTGAGGCTGCTGCCCTCCGAAATGATAATGCCGCCTCTTAAAGTGAAGCAGCCGTCTATAGAAAGTGATGGTCCCGCAACTCAATGTGACAGTGCCGCCCCTAAATCTGTTATGTAGTAGCCCCACTCAATGTACCTAATGGTGCCGCCCTTCTAAGCATCTGTGGAGCCCCGCAATGTGATGATACCGCCCCTCAAGAAGATGATGCCGCCCCTTTCAGTATCGGTGGCGCCCCTAAATGTGATGGTGCCGCCCTCAAAGTGCCGGTGGCGCCCCTGAATGTGATGGTGCTGCCCGCCAACGAGTCGGTGGCGCCCCTCAAAATGATGCTGCCGCCCCTTAAAGTGTTGGCGCCGCCCCTTATAGTGTCAGTGACGCCCTTCGAAGTGTCTGAGGAACCCACCAATATAATGGTGCCGCCCCTCTAGGTATCCACATAGCCCCTCATTGTGATGGAGCCACCCCTCAAGCAGACGATGCCGCCCCTCAAGAAGATGATGCCGCCCCTGAATGTGATGGTGCTGCCCGCCAACGAGTCGGTGGCGCCTCTCAAAATGATGCTGCCGCCCCTTAAAGTGTTAGTGCCGCCCCTCATAGTGTCAGTGACGCTCTTCGGAGTGCCAGAGGAACCCACCAATATAATGGTGCCGCCCCTCTAGGTATCCACATAGCCCCTCATTGTGATGGAGGAGCCCCGCAATGTGATGATGCCGCCCCTCAAGAAGATGATGTCGCCCCTTTCAGCATCGGTGGCGCCCCTCAATGTGATGGTGCCTCCCTCAAAGTGCCAGTGACGCCCCTAAATGTGATGGTGTCTCCTGTCAACGAGTCGGTGGCGGCCTTCAAAATGATGCTGCCGCCCCTAAAAGTGCTGGTGCCGCCCCTTACAGTGTCGGTGGCGCCCTTCAAAGTTTTGGAGGAACTCATCAATACAATGTTGCCGCCCTCTAACTTTCTGTAGTGTCCCTCCATATACATAATGGTGCCGCTTCTCAAACCATCCGTGGCGCCCCTCAAAGTGATGGTGCCGCCCCTTACAGTGTCGGTGGTGTCTCCTCAAAAGTCAAGGTGCCGCCTCTCAAAGAAATGCTGGTGTCCCTCGAAGTGTCGGAGGCGCTCCTCAATGTCATGTTGCCGCCCCTCAAACCTTCCGTAACGCCCCTCAACGTCATGGTGCCGCCCCCCCCCCCCAATGTGCTCACGGCGCCCTTAAATGTCATAGAAGCGCCGGTCAAAGTGATGACTGTGCTCCTGGCAGTTTCGGTGGCGCCCCTTATAGTGTCGGTGGCGCCCCGAACAGTATCGATGGTGCCCCTCAAAGTGATGATGTCACCCTCAAACAAACGGTGGCGCCATTCGAAGTATCGGAGTCCCTAAATATCATACCTATTGCCGCCCATTAACGATCTGTAGCGCCCCTCCATATGATGGAGCCGCCCCTTAAAGTATCTGCGGCGGTCCTTAAAGTTACAGTGCCGCCCCTTACAATGGGGTGGCGTCCTCAAAATAAAAGTGATGTTGCCCCCCCCCCCCCCCGAGTAATGTTGGCGTCTCTTCTAAGTATCGGAGGCGCTCCTCATTGTCAGTTTGCCCCACATCACTGCGCACATGGCGCCCTTCAATGCAATGGTGCCACCCTCAACGCTCAAAGAGATAATTGCGCTTCTCACAGTGTCCGTGGTGCCCCTCAAAGTGGTTTAAGTGCCCTAAAAAAGTTGGTGGCGCGCCTCAAAATGATGCTGCCGTCCCTTAGCATATCTGCAGCGCCTCCAAAATGATAGTGCCTTCCCTTAACCGGCGCCGGGCTGAGGTTTGAACCCCCCTCCCGAACCCTATAACTTGGCTACTGGGCCACGTAGCGACACGCGGTAAGCGGCATTCGAAAGTGTCAAAAACTACTTGGGTTAGTTGGTTAACCGTACTTTGGTTAGGTCAAGTCAAATGTCAAATACCAGGTGACCAGAGGTCATCAAAGGTGAAATGTGGGTGAAATGTTGTCTATTTCAACATTTATTGACAAACTGGCGCATAACTCGGGGAAGAATAGAACTACAGCACCGCGAAAAAAGCGCATTCCATTGCTCTTCAACGTTCCTATAAAGTCCTCAGACTTGACGCAACATCAACGGCTTAACCTCCAGAGCACAACTAGTTTAACCCGTGCCGGGTCGGGGAGGGTTGGAGTGGACAGTGGACCCCCCTCCGCCCCTCTACTGAGCTGTTTTAATGAAGAACCTTTTTACTGTAATAATTATTGACTCACGAAAGTTATGACATTGTTTTTTCAGTACTGTGCTCCTCTCGTCGAGATGCGTCGAATGAACTATAATTTGACATTCAAATGTCATTTGGGAAATTTGAGCTCAGGTCCAGGTCATGACCTGACTGGTAAAGGTCACGTTGCATATCAGTCGATTTGTATCAATCAATCGTATCGTCATCGTATCGTCAAACTGAAATCATTTAAGGTGTTTTCATCGCTCAGGCATGTCGCATGTCTCTATCAGAAGTTATTGAAAAAAAACTGCTGGAGGCCTTCCATGACCTGACATGACCTCAAGGACATAACGAGGGGTCGTGGGTGGCAATTTTCCGATTAAGTGTGTCATTTTTAATTGTTTTATGATGTTTGAATTCGTTAACTTTGACATTTGTCTACCTATAAAAGAGGCATGCATGCCCTGATTTTCTCCCATTTCCTTATACCTAATGGAAGGGTCGCAAAATTGTCCTTACCTTTGGTCAAAGACATAGCAATTTCGAGACTTACATTTTATATATACAGTTACACACTGTTTGTCTTATCAATCGCTGAAGTTATAAAGGGATCGTTCAGTCGGTGTATCTATAGTGAGCATTTGCCTGTTCCGTAGCTCAGTTGGTAGAGCACCGGACTCCCCGCATTGTCTTCGCTTGCGTTTTGTCCGCCGGCCGATCCGGAGAGAAAGTTACCGAGTGAAGGTCATTCAAATTTCAAAAACTCAATGAAAATGTCACTGGGGTCACGAAAATATTTGAGTAGGTAGGTATACCATAATACCATTCATTAGCTTGGGGGGGGGGATGAACGTATCGTTACAACTTACAATACGCTGTTCATTACGCGAGTAACTAATGAATAAAAAATGTATGACTTCATCCTTACTCCACCCGCTCTCCCTCTCCATAAAAAGAGAGTTAATTGTGTTGCATTCTATTTAGATGCAGAAAAATAGAGGCGTCAAAGGATATGGCCGAATATCAGCGACCCTTGCTGTGTAAGCAATGGGGCTTGCAATGGGGTATGACAAGTGGGGGTAATGGCCCCGTCCAAGCTCCAGCGCCCATAAAGTGGGCACCACTCGTGCGACCTGCCGACCACTGTTCTAGAGCCATGAAACACCGTGAATGTTTTAAGCTTGACGATACGGATCGACTGGTATGCAACATGTTTTATTTATGGTGAGGTCATGAACTTGACCTCAGGTAAAATTTTTAAATTAATTTTTGTTAAGTCAAATTATAGTTCATTTGTCGCATTATGACAAGAGAAATACTATATCCCGGAAAAATAGACGTAATACCGCTGAGCTTAGGTAGGTTGAATCTGAAATCATTACTTAGAAAGAGTTATAAAAGAACCGTCGAACGTGTCTTTTTTGTCATTAAATATCAGTAGGTATGCCGCCCCCCTCAGATGCCAAGTGCCGCCCCTATGAGTGCAAAATGCCGCCCCTAAATGTGATTGCCGACCCAGTGAAAATCCCTTAAAATACGCCCTGTTTTCAGGGGCGTAGGCAGGGGGGGGGCCACTGGGCCATGGCCCCCCCCCCTTGGGCGCCGAAGGCGCCCTTTGCGATTGGAGGGCGCCGAAGGCGCCCTCCAATCGCAAATGCAATTGTGATATAATCGAATCGAAAAACAATCGCGACTGGAGGGCGCCCTCCAATCGCGAATGTGTTTACAGGGAAAATACGGATGGAGGGCGCCCTCGGAGGACGCCCATTCCAAATACGCCCTCCAAATACGGTTGGAGGGCTCCCTCGGGCGCCCTCCAACCACATTTGTAGGCTGTAGCTCTCTAAGCGTAACGGTGGTCGCCTATGTAAGCCGCTGTCCTGTAAATAAGCGCCCTCTCACCCGAAGGCGCCCTCCTGTAGGTCGCCACCCTGCTACACATTGCCGCCCTTCTGCTGATCGGCGTCCTCATAATTATTGGCGCTCTTCTACCTATTGCGCCCTCATGTGAAATTTTGAAGGCCGCCTTTCTCCCTTTTGGCACCCTCTTGTTCAGTGCCGCCCTCCTACCTATTGGTTCCCTAGTCCTTCCTGTTGAATGCTAATCGGGGCCCTTCTCCTGTTGGCGCCCTCGTGTTGATCGCCGCCCTCCTAACCACTGGCACCCTCCTGTTGATCACCGCCCTCCTATCTACTGGCACCTTCCTGTTGACCAGCGCCCTCCGCACAGACGCCCTCCTGTTCGTGTCATCCTCTTGAGCAAAGGCGCCCTCCTCACCATTGCCACCCCCATTTTAATCGTCACCCTTCCGCTCATTGGCGACTTGCAGTTGATGACCGCCCTCCCACCTATTGGCGACCTCTTGTTGATCGCCACCCTCCTATTGGTGCTCTCCTGTTCCTCGCCACCCTCTTACCTGGTGGCGCCCTCCTGTTGATTGTTGATCGGGGCCCTCCTACCTATTGGTGCCCTCCTGTTGATCGCTGCCCTTCTATCCATTTGCGCCCTCCTGCTGCTCGCCAACTTCCTACCTATCGGTGCCCTACTGTCGAAACTCGGGATGTTGATCGGGGCTCTTCTACCTATTAGCGCCCTCCTGTGGATCGCAGCCCTTTTACCTATTGGCAACATCCGTTGATCGCTGCCCTCCTATCATTTATTTACTCCTTTGGCATGTTCTTCAACTTAGTCGTTCTATTGCACATAGTTGATGTCTTGCCTGTGAAAACTGCCACAAATGAACGTGCATTCAGCACAATGAATGAAGTACCTA
This sequence comes from Amphibalanus amphitrite, assembly GCF_019059575.1. Classification (NCBI taxonomy): domain Eukaryota; kingdom Metazoa; phylum Arthropoda; class Thecostraca; order Balanomorpha; family Balanidae; genus Amphibalanus; species Amphibalanus amphitrite. The sequence goes on along the minus strand of NW_024883496.1, from coordinate 4,653 downwards.
TACCTACCAAAACTATCTACGCTCTACGATGCATAAAACACGTCTTTGGTCTTAACGGATTGATCCTACTTTACGTGCATCATGGCATCTATATGCATTACGATTAAGTATTGTCAACAGGTTCGGCCGCAACAGCAGGCATCTGAAGTTTCGGTGATTGAAACTGGTTATGTGGGTACAGTGTACACTGTATGCACCTGTGAGAAGGCTATGAAGGCTGGTCTGAGGTAATTTGGATGATGTTTACGCATCTCGCGCTCCGGTATCAATCCGATACGGTGATCTGGTGCGTAGATATGCCACCGCTAATAAACTTTTATACATCGACACCCATGAGCCAAGCTTTCTATACAGTTTGTGTGGCAGCGGCCCGACCAAACCTTAGGTATTTTTTATACCTTCAAAGTTGGTAAAAGAGCGAGAGGAGCTTTGAACAGTGATCGTATAAAAGGCGTGCCTAAAAAGCGGAGGAAAAGGTTGTTTTCAAAAATTTCGCGCGCCTTCGGCGCAGCATTTCAAGACCACTCGACCTTTTGTGACCTGGAGTATAAAGAATACACACGATGCAAAATCAATGCAGCACGACCTATACGAGGTTACGCAAAAAAAAAAACTGGTGGCATGGTAAAAAACGCCTCCCAACCCCCCCCCCCCCCCGTTGAGTGATTTTTTATCTCGCGACCGTATGGCGCCCTCCTTGGGTGAGGTGGCGCCCTCCAAACCCTTGGCCCCCCCCCTTCGCGATTTTCTAAATACGCCGCTGCCTGTTTTCCATGGCGGTTGTATTGCGACGGGGATATCTGACAAGGAGCTATAACCAGATAGCTGCGCGTGCCGTGCTCCCCTGCATACGCTCGGATGCGCACACTGACGAGCGGGCAGTGACAATGTGTCACAACGGACGTCTCGCCTCGACATAGGCGGGCTCCCGGCGCGGAACGGCCGCGCTCCGTTCAGAGGCCAGTTTTACCAAAAAATACCAGCCGGCCGCCGAAATAAAATATCCAGCCGAAAAAATAGACGCCACACAGCCACGAGTTTCACCAACAAAAAATTCCAGCCGACTTCGGACGGAAATTATTTGTCGCCGGTAGTCAGCTGATATTCTGTTACGATATCAAATTACGATATGTCAAGGAGGTTAATAAATCATTTAAAGCATGTTTTCAATCAAATTGAAGCGTGATTTCTAATGAAAATGCTATAAACATTTCGCAATATTATTATCGTAAATTATTACATTATTTTCAAGAGTAATAACAACAAAGTAGAGCATTATAAACTTTCATATCTATATTAACATTCTGGTGCCCAGCAAAAGCCAATCAATACAAAACTACCAAATTGTAAACGTATGTACGTCATTCATAAAGGTGACGTAAGGAAGCTTGCATTTAAGGCAAATTTAAGATGGATCTTTTTTCCTGTCAGCCTATTATATTAATTTTTACAATACCTTCAACTTGCTATGTACCTTTTTGTCTGTTTTTAGTCGCACCTTGTAGAAAATCATCGTGTAGACCGAGAACGCAATGTGTGGACCTCCACCTATGAGGTGGGGACTAGATGAGACCACTCCAGTGGCAGCGGAACACCTTCAATTAAGGGGGCACTGCCGACTTTTGGTCCCATTCTTTCCATGCAACGCCCATAGGGCTTATATTAAAATGTCAAAATCAAAGGGGGGCACGGTGCCCCGGTGCCCTACCCGTTCCGCCGCCTATGAGTCCCGCTCCCGACAGATCCGGGAGCCGCACCTCTTTCCTAGCTTTCAAAAGAGCGGCAAAGAAGCGGTCAACATTGCTCCCAGAGACGCCACCTGAAGCTGGACGGACGACGGACAGTTCCGCAGCCGAGCGATTGAACTGCAGTGCTACGAGGCGGCTTCGCGTGCACTGCATTAGCACCTTCTAGCGGGAGTAAGAGGGCTAACAAACTCGCCAAGGCCTATATAAAGCATTGTGCCAAGGCGAGTGTCTTACCTTAGGAAAATACCTACCCAGATTAACTGCTGCACCGCGGTCATTGCAGGGCTGAGGGTGGTCGCTCGCTCCGCTTCGGCGAGGTGGAGGTCAGACTGCCCGGCTAGGTGGTTTTAGCCGATATGCAGGCCCCGTTTGCCGGGCCCGGTCGAGAAGAAGGAACGCCACACAGCAAAGAATATTCGCTCCGGGCCCGCTACACTGGTCCAGCTCGTAAGTCGTAACAAATTAACAATACCTGCGCTAGCGTCGTCGACCTTCGTTCGACTGCGCCCAGTATCGCTCAGTGGAGAGTCCTGCCGAACTCCTCCGCGTGTGCCGAGATCATTCGTTGCGCGCGGATACAATCGTCCGACGGAGACCGCTCTGCATTATGATCGGGTGGTCACCACCTTGGTCGCCGGCTTTCACACCCAGCCGAGCCGTCTGGCTACGCCCCAAATGATCGTCTAAGCCTTTCGATTGGTTTGTAACTCGGGTCTAATATCGAAATATTTGGGAGTTAGGACATGTTAAATCCGTGTTCATGAACAAATATACATTATGCCACCATTATGCAACTAAAACGCTTTACTTACTTTAACTTTTCTAGGCTGATGACAAGGCATACACCTATTCATTGCAATATTTCTAAAATGTAAATAAATCATGAGCAATGGGCATAACAAACAACAGCGATCCACTAGAAGCTAGTGTGGAAATCCACTGACGTAGGTTGCCTCGTACTGGCGCAGCTCGTAGCTCGTCCAGCAGCGCCAGTGTCTCCCGCACCCGGCCGCCCGCCTTGCCCGCCTGCACCATCAGCCGCTGGAAATGGCTGCGCTGCCGCTCCAACATTAGCTTGACCGCCTGGCCGGCCTGGCAGATGCGCGCCGTCCGACGCACGCAGTGTACGTCTTCAACAGCGCCGGGATGTCGTACGACACGACCGCGTCCACGGCGTCCACGTCAATACCGCGCGCTATAGCCTCGAGCACACCAGCGCGGCCATCTCACCTAGCGCGCGCCGCCGCCGGCACGCCGGCACTACCCCACAGAACTCAGTCACGCGCGCGCCCAGCACAGACAGCGGTAGCTCCAGCTGGTGCGCCACCTCGTTCCAGTTGACCAACACGAGCGAGCGTCGCCAGTCGGGCTGTCGGAGCAAATGGTGCATCACCAGCGGCTTCAGCGGCTGCGGCGCCACCACGTTGAACGACTCGCTCAGCTCGGCCGGCGTGGTGAACCTGCCGACGAACTAACCGGGCAGTGCGACGGCGGCGGCCGCCGTGCCGGCCGCCAGCAGTCGCGGCTGGAACAGCGACATTCGCTCCAGCTTCTCCGGCCTCCGGGTTCTGTGACAGGGTGGCCAAGAACGGCAGCTTCTGCAGCGGCAGGTGAGGCGCGCAGACGGCGGCGGCCGTCAGCCGGCCGGCGATGCAGGGCGGCGGGCCGTGGCCGCCGCCACCCGCTCCACCGCTTTCAGCCAGCCCGTCTCGGCCATCTCGATCACCCGGTCGGCTTCGTCGATCACCAGGTAGCGCAGGTGCGCTAGCGAGAAGCCCTCGAAGCTGGTTATGTGATCCATCAGCCAGCCGGGAGTGCTCACCACGATCAGCCAGGGAGACCGGGCCGCGCGGCCCCACCGCCACCAGTTGGCGCCCCCTCGTGCCACTGTGTCTCCACCAAGCAGCCGGACGCAGAGCGGCGTGTCGGCGTCGTACTGGCGGAACACGGCGGGCACCTGAGCGGGCAGCACCTGTGTGGGTAGCACAGCTAGCGCGCGCACCCAGCGGCCGGCGCCGCGCCTGCACTACCGGCAGCACAAACGCCAGCGTCGTACCGCGGCCGGCCGGCGCCGAGACGCAGAGGTCGGCCGGTGGCAGCGGCGACTCTGTGGCCGCCAGCAGCTCGGGCAGCACGGTCACCTGCACCAGGAACACCTGTTCGATGCCCTCGGCGGCCAGCCGGGCGCGCAGCTCGGGGCAGAGCGCCGGCAGATTGGCCGGCGCCGGCCGCCGGTCGCCAATCGGCTGCGGGTGCGCCAGCCAGTCGGGCAGCGCACGCGGTGCACGGCCTGTCGGCTCGAGCGCTCCACCTCGTCCAGCACGGTGAAATCGTCAGCGGCGGCGTCTCAGTCCGACTCGGAGGTGTCCTCACTGTCGTTATTGGCGACGGCGGCTGCCGCTGTGCGCTCAGTCGGCCTCACAGCAACACTCGCCGATGATTAGCGTCATCGAAACCGTCGGACGACGGTGGATTCACCACCGTTTTTTGCAGCAGAGACTGGAAAAACCTCAGCAATAAACAAGGAAAAACCTCACAACATGCCCACAGCCTGCAATTGTGCATATTGTCATTATATTTCTCACATGACAGAAAATATTTGTTGCTTTAATTCTAGGAACTGGCATGAAAAACATAAGCTAATCAAGCTAAGTGAATTATATTGTATTCAACATGAGACTGGAAAAATCCTTGTCACTGTCACATGACCAGTGTAAACGGACGGGCTGCATGAACATTCGGCGCATGATCTGAAAACTCTGTGTGCAGAAAGTTCAGCGCTGAGGTGAACAAATAACATTTTGGCCGCAATTTGCCTGGTGCCTCCACAATTTTCCAAACTAACTCACAATACTTACAGCCAGTTTTAACATGATCCCTGCATGACTCAAGCATGCAAGATAGT
>NW_024883495.1:0-79710 GCF_019059575.1 Amphibalanus amphitrite | reverse complement strand
GACTCGCGGAGTTGCCTCAGTCTGTGAGCGGACTCCGATCACTGAGACAAATGCACTGCCGACAGGGCGGCGGAAGGTAATTTTGGATGGGGGTGCAGTTTTCCCAAGGGGCCCCTCTGGAAGTTTTGGGCCCCCCTCCAGTGTTTTTTTTTTTTTTTGAGTGATCATTATTGATTCATGAAAATGAAGATTTTGGAAAACTATCCCCATACACACAAGTTCTGTAAAAGGTTTGAAATTGCAGTGTACCTACCTATCTCAAATAATGAAAAAAAAAGAAGTAAATGCAGCTAGTTTTTTATCGCCTAATCTTTAGTCTAGCCACCACCCGCAGCGTCTCAAACCACTTTTCTGGATCCGCAGTGGACCATTGAGTGCCCTACGACACCGTTCCAAGAAGACCGTGTTTAGATGCCCCTTGGAAACCGACCACATAGAGACTCCTCCAAAGACCTACATGACTCCCAGACTGAATGAGCCCTCCGATCACAGTCGGTCCCTTGAAAGTTGCTGAAAGGTTTCAGAAGACAGTATAGGCTCGTCTTTTTGTTTTTGTCTTTTGAGGGCTCTTAGAAACCGGTATCGGACCCAAAAAAGCCTGTATGGAGGCCCTCCAAAGCCGGGGTGGAGGCCACAGGAGCCGATGTTTAGCCTAAAGAGCCGGTATGGAGGACTGAGTAGAGGAAAGGGGTCTCAGTGGGGCCTTCGGGGGCAAACTTTTGAGCCCCAAAAGTATGTGTGGGGTCTTAGAGGCAGGTAGGCCCTGGGGTATGCACGGGGTCCCAGGAGCTCGCGTGTGAGCCCATATATTCGGCTGGCGGCTACTAGAACCAGCATGGTGATTCTTAGAAGCCGCTTAGACCCACATTTCATGGGTCATGAGTCCCAAGAGTCGATGTATGTATGAACCATAAAAGCCGGTGTAGGGCCCATGGCCCTATAAGTTCCGACATTGAGACTCTCAGAGGCCGGCGACGGGGCACCAAGAGCAGATAAAGTGCCTCAACAAGCCGACATGGGGCCTGAGAATCAGTGTGGAATTTGACCAATTTTTGACCACCCTTGTGGCGCAGTTGGCAAGTGCGTTCACGTTTGGTGTGGGAGGTCCTTGGATCAAAGCTGACCTCTGGCAGCGTTTTCCTCGGCCGGCTCCTACCCAGGAGATGGCAGTAACTGGGAGTGTTCGCTCGGTCGTGGGGATTAACGCTGTGCCAACCAGCGCCCCCGGCCGCAGGTACACGGGCCTGATCCGCCTTTAAACAGATCCTTCGGTCCGGTGACATGTTCCGAGGGCACGGCCTCGCTTCATGTCCCGGAGCAGCCCTCTGACCTGCCGGGCCCGAGAAATCGGGATAGCCCCAGCGTGCGCACCAGTGCGGTGCCACCTGGGGCATGTGACAGGAAGCGTGCGGTCAAGGCTGTCCCGCGTAGCGGGTGCCGAAAACGATTCGTACCACTGCCGTGTGTATAGTGTACTAACCCAGTATGAATGTGTGCTACTAACGACAAAAGCCCGAGTCGGGCACCAAAAAAAAAAAAAAAAAAGTTCCGACATTGAGACTCTCAGAGGCCGGCGACGGGGCACCAAGAGCAGATAAAGTGCCTCAACAAGCCGACATGGGGCCTGAGAATCAGTGTGGAATTCCAGGAGCCTGCGTGAGCTCTCGGAGACCTTCGTATTTTAAGGTCCACAAAGGTCGTTGGATCCTCTGAATCTGAACTTTGTGGGGCCCTCAGAGGCCAGCATGTCTCCTGGCTGCCTGCGTTGAGTTGAGACCCTCCGAGGCCGTCGTAGGGTTCTTCAGAGGCCAGCGTTGGCCCTTGAAGCCTTCGTTAGGCCCTAGAAGCCGTCAAGAGGGCCCTCAGAGGTCAGCATGGCCCTGGAGCCTGCCTGCGTCGAGGCCCTCAGAGGCCGTCGTGGGGCCCTCAGACGCCAGCGTGGGCCTTCGGAGCTTGCGTTGGGTCTTAGAGACCATCGTGAGGGCCCAGAGAGGTCGTCGTCAGGGCTCTCAGCCCCTCAGGGACCGTCCTGGGGTCCTCAGAAGTTGTTGTGAAGCCTTCGAGAGGATCATCAGAGGTCGTCATGAGGGTCCTTGACCATAGTGAGGGTCTTCATGGGCCCTCAGATACCTTTGCAGGGCTCTCAGAGGCCTTGGTAAGACCGCTAGAGGCCATCGTTGTTAGGGCCCTCAATAGACCGTTGTAGGGCCCTCAGATGCCAGCATAGCCCCTGCAACCTGGCTGTGTTGGGGCCCTCAGAGGCCGTCGCTGGGCCATCTGAAGCCAAATGGGCCCTCAGACTTGAGTTGGTCTAGGGCCGTCACGAGGGCCCTCAGATACCGTCGTAGAGACCCTCAGAGGCCAGTGGGGCCCCTGGAGTCCTGTGGGACCCTCAGCGGTCGTCATGAGGGCCTTAAGTGGCCGTTGTAGGGCCCCAGGGACAGAGTTCGTCGTGGGAGCCCTCAGAGATCGTCATAAAAGGGCTCTCTGAGGCCGTCGTGGGGCCCTCAGATGCCGCGTGGAGCACCAAACGCGGCTCGGGACACTTCTAGGCCGGTGTGGGGGCCCCAAAGACTAGCATGGGGCGCTCCTGACCATAATTGGACATCCCGGATGATTCCACATCAGTGTTCGTTTCCCGATCACTGGTTTTCAGGAGAAAATGTATTGGATGGTGCGATGGGCCCCTTGTACGAATTTTGGGGGTGCAAAAAGATATATTTGCACCCCCATGTTCTTTGATGGGGGTGCAGCTGCACCCCCTGCACCCCCTATTCCGCCGCCACTGACTGCCGATCTGATTCAGAACCAAACCGAAGGAGAAGCATTCCAGCGGCGACGCTCCATCCGCAGCCAGCCCCGCTCGACAACTCGGCCCTTATCCGACCCTGACACGGGCCGCGCTATACCCTCCCCGTCCGTCCGCCGATGTAATCAGGTCTCAGCGGACCGGCGCCGGCCGCCCGCCACCGCGGGGCCACCGCCGCCGAGCCCGTGTCGGTCCTTCGGCCGTGCCGTGTCAGGATTCAGGTCAGGTCGCCGCCAGCGGCGGACTGGGGCAGTTTTTGTACGGGGATGGCCCGATCTACTGGCGGCTTGAATTGCCATCAGCTGAGATCGAGGGTCGTGTTTCAAGGCCGGGCGATAACACGGACTCGCTTAATGTTCATAGGAGTGGACAGATGTTTTGTGCTGTTAGTCCGTGTGGTCCCGTTGGTTGACAAGTGGTAACAACGGACAAGAGTTCGCGCACGCTCCTCCGCTGTGTCCAGTTATCGTGTCCCTTTCTTTTTATCCCGGATGTTCCAACAAATGCCCTGTCTCTGACCGGATGGAGGTTGGAATTATCCAACTGGACTGCTCAGGACGGCCAAAGTAGGACTATCATGTTCCCACATCTTTCAGTTAGGAACAATCACTGTGGTTTGAGTCTTGAGATGTATGATACCTACTCTCGGGAGAAACCATCCATTATTTTAACCCCGCAAGTTCAGAGAGCACGTGAAGCATAATCCCCTCCGCGCACGAGATCACCGCTGGATCTTCTTCAAAGAACCGCCAGCAAGTCGGCACTTCAGAGCAGCGTGCTTTTGTTTCACGCCCTAATGCATCTCGGCTGCAATGAATCAGCCCATCAGCGTCCTACTGCACCTCGGCGCGGCGTTCCGGACCAGTGGCTATCGCGGGTGTTACAACTACCCCGGGGGTATGTCGGGTGGGTCGGTCGGCCAGTGGGACGGCTGCGCGAGTGACACCTCGTGCTGAACAAACAACAGGCGGCGTTACTAGGGCGTTAGGAGAGCTCAGCGGGGTAAGGCCAGACCGGACCTAGGCGAGGTATGCCCGTTTACGATTAGCAGACACGGAGGGGTGCCTATTTAACGTCCCCAATGCGGACAATTGGACTTTTAGCGGGTGAGCCGTTCAGAACTAAATGTCTGTGAAAGAAATTTTAAGTGTCTCTTACTAACGATAGCAAGCGAAGTTCCCTTCTAAAGAAAACTCTTGAATAGCTAATGTTTTTTTTTGTAAAACTTGGCTGGGCCCGCCTCTTCCTGCAGTGCTCCGCCTCGTTTCCGCCCCTGACGGAGCGGTTATCACGGGTGTCGGTGGGCGCGACAGGTGTCCGCGGACCGGCCGTGTGTCCCAGTTTGGGGCGTGGTGAGCGGACACCAGATGGGCGCGCTGTGTCGGTCAGCCAGCACCGCCGACGGGAGACAACAGCGGCACACTCCGTAATGAGGCCAGCGGCTATCGTGCAATCGCTATGCGAAGATAAACGCACTTCCCAAGTGATACTTGGAATAGTAAATTAGGCTATTCTTTTCACGTTTCGGTTCGTTATTACTCACCCATAGGGAGCTTCGAGCACTGACAAATTTTTAACCGAAATACAGACATCACCGACAAACGGTTAAAGATAATGAGCCTATTGTGATTGACAGGCTGTCTCCTTTGTCATCGAAATCGCTCAAGGATTTGAGTGATCGACGGCCTTGGGCGTCCAAATTCAATTGCGTTTTATATGCGTGCATTCATTGCATATTTCTGGTTAGTGAGCAATCAACTGAAACCATGTACTCTTGCGAATGCTCCCATACAGGGTGGAAAGTAATTACGCGAACATGTATTTTCTTACAATTTTGACCGTCAGTGGAGCATTTTTATGAGTGCGGGCTGTCATGGAACATAATTGGTCGTGTTTGTTGTCGCCTCATCTACCAAAAGTGACCTAACTTTGAACAATGACCTGGAAGGTCTTAAACAACCTCTCGACTTAAAATGGTGCAGACACCATACGCTGCACAAGACCGAAATGGGCAAAGAGCTCAATTTGGAGCTGCCAGGGAAAGCGTTTGTGATTATTTTCGCCGGACTGGCGGAGAAGGGATTTGTAGCGGTCTCAGCACCAGCATTGCACAATTATACGTTTTTTTTAAACATAATAACACTTGAGAGGACTTAAAAAGCAAAGCCGTCCGCGGCAGCAACCCCTCGGCGAATTCTGTCGCCGGATGGGTGGTCACCATGTCGGCGACAAAACGACGCCAGTCGACCCGAAAACTGGCAAATTAGCTTACTCTGGCCGGGTACCCGATCTAGGATATCACGATTCGCACATTAATACGCAAAAATTCGAAAATTAAGCCGTAGAAACCCTCGGGATGACCAAAATTCACAAATTAACAGCAGAATTGTTAATTGAAGCTTTTCAAAGACAATCAAAGATGGACAGAGGAGGACAGGCAGCTGGATTTGTGGTTGGGTGAGACATCTGTGGACTGTGAAACTGTTTCATCCGTCAAACCTGCAGAACAACTGCTCTAAGGGCTGCTGTTGCGTCCTATGTCCCGTCCGTCCCAACCTTCAAACATCCGGCAAAGGAACACATCAGTGGGTCACGAGCCCCCGGGTGGTGTCAGAATTGCGTGTAGCGCTAAAAAAGGTCACTAAAAATAAAGTATACAACCGGTGGAACATCCTCCAAGACGAGTGTCTCTGTCTAATCCACCGTGCAACGAAAGGGGCAAAATGATTGAGCGCACTTTTGTGCCCGACGCAAAGAAACTGCTCTTCGTGATTGGTGAAGTCCTTACTTTCATGGCCAACAAAACGCAATACTGGTGCTGTGAGAACCTGTTTTTCTTCAGGACATACAAAAGCTGATCTGGGAAACGCCTGGGCCTCAATTCGACTAAAAATCTCCAGATGACTCCTCAGGAGACCGTCTAAAAGCTGCAAGGAGCCACCAATACCGATTACCTCACTGGACAGCTCTATAAGGTGTGGGCTGAGCTTTGGCCAACAGATCTTCACATGCTGATGTAAATCATGCCGGAACGCCTATGTCAATGTATCGCAACGAGATAAGGATAAAGTAAAACATATATTGTTTATGTCACCGCCGTTTTTTTTTCATTACTAGAAGACGAAAAAGTATGTTCGCGTAATTACTTTCCACCCTGTAGGTATTACGTTTAAGATATTCACTTGTATGAAGTGGCGGTCAGGGATGATTAGCTTTCCACTTCTGCTAAGATGCTTAGAAACGATAACCGCAATATGCATTAGAGACACATTAAACGCTAACGTTTAGCCGGATATTAGCTTTATTATCGACGCCGCGGTGATAATCGGCTATGAGCGACCACTAACGACGAAACTTCTGTTCCAAGGCATGCCAGAGAAAGTGTGGCTTTGGGTCATTGTGTTGTAATAATGTGAAATGGTATCTCGATGAACTTTCGTCTATTGTATTACGTTATCATTTATCACCTACAGACTAACTTGTTTTACAATGCCCCGACTGCGACATAACTCTAGCGCGACAGGCGTTCCTATGGGTCCGTAAATATTCATCTACTCATTCCGTGCGGCCTTTCTCACCGTTCCGTGTCGGTGCGTCTCTTCCCGGGTCTCTCACCCATAACCCTAAGGTCTCTCATCCCCGGGTCTCACGCCCGTGTCTCTAATCCCTTGTGTGTCTCAGTCTCGGGTCTCTTACCCTGGTACTATATTTCATCCCTCAGGTCTCTCACCCTTGGGTCTCTCACTCCCTGCTCTCTCACTCTCTGTTCTCTCACCCCAAGCCAACTCACCTGCCACCGTAGATGTCTTCGGTGAGCGGGGTCTTCTCGTCGGCGTCATAGTCGTCCTCCTCGAGGCCATAGGTGGCCGACTGGGCGTTAGGAGCGGCCGGCATGGCGGCGGGCGCCGGCGAGCGCGCCGACGGGGTGCTGCTGCGGCTCGTGACGAGGCCGCCTTCTGTGGACGAACGGGAGGAGAAGGGTTAGGGCCGCCGACAAACAGACAGGAGGGAGGCAGGGGTGTGACAGACACAAGGGAGAGGGCGTCTCCTAAGTGCAACGGTGACATGACGAGAGGCATCTGGTTGTCGAGTGCTACGCGTGGTATCAGAGCTGGGTTGGTGTGAAAAAGACAAGATCTATGTGAGTGAGAAGTTCAAAGCAAAGTTTTTATACATACGTTTCTTGAACCGTTTCTGTTGGAAAATGTTGCAACACCTGGGCTGTATCCTGGCCACCCATGTCTCTTCTATTGCCATTCCGTGACCGATCCGCGACGATTGACACCGTTCCGATCAAGCTACCGTGCTCATCCCGAGCCTGCTGAAACCTAACCGTGACCCGTATCGCAACGATCGCTTACAAATCGTCACGATTCAACCCTAGATGCGGCTGACTAGTGTTAGTTTATCGTCTATCGCCCAGTGTTCTCTTATTTCTCGAATTTCACGGCCTGTTACAGCCGGTGCACCGATGCCGGATCAAGATAGGTGAAAATCCTCTCCCGATCGCTCAGTTAGCGGAACTGCTGAACGCTCTGTCACGGCGAGCGAGCAGGCTGTGATCGGATCTGACTTCCGCTCCAGCGCCCCGAGGCCAGAGAGAAGGCTGGAGATATGCACGGCGCGGCAGACCACTGAGGCGGGCGGCCGTCCTGTGGTGAGGAACGCCGTCTATCTCGGAATGCACGTCTGCGATCTCGGCAAGTCTTTGGTCACTACAGTCCGTGACTCAGACTCGGGAATTCCTTCGGTCAGCATCACCCCACCTCTGTGCCGTGTCAATGCCCGTTCCGTGCTGTGTCGGCGGCCGCTCTCAGCTCCATCGCCTGCCGCATGGAGCTAGACCGGTGCGGGCTAGTCCGCTTATTCTGCCATTGCAGGACACTACCCGGGTCCGCCCCGTACTGTCGTGCCGGTTTATGTCAGGGCGTTGCCATAGGATTTCTGTTGAGCGGTTCACCGACCGGGTCACTGGCCCCATAGCGCCAGTACTGGCGGTGTGAGTCCTCTGGCCTTCTGAGGCTGTCTTACGGAGGTGTCAGCCTGTCTCCTCTGCGGTAATCTGTCTCCGCTCCCGCTCAATCCCTTCAGGCGTCTGTGATCCTCCGCCATTTGTCCACCTATCCCCGAAGGGAGATTACGACTGTATTCTCTAGCCTGCAGGTGCTGGTTGGGATTATAAAACTGAGTGATATACAGCCTATACCAGCGGATTGCGTCCTCGACTAATGTTCACCTGTCATCTACGCCAGTCTTTTCTATTACTCTCACCTGTTCTTTTCGCTTCAGTCGCCTTCGGCGGATGAGCTGTATTGGTTTTGGAAAATCGCCATCGCGATCACCAACTTCACACGCAAAGAAGTCGATTTAAAACAATTCGTGGTGATCCGCTTGGTGAAAAGTAGTGGGTTAAATGGTATATTCTGTACGACGGTGGAAGAGCTTATGGCTCTCGCCAATCCTCATGAATGCGCCAAGTAATGACCCGTAACGAATGATCATATATTCGGCCAACTATCTACTACCGTAGATCCACGACCAGACCACACGAACGGCTCGCATTCTATACCTTCTGCCTTGAGCTCAACCGTCTCAGTTCAGTGCATTCACGCTGCAGCCTTTGTTACCGCGCTGTTCGGAGTACCGGTACCGGAGGGAGGGGGTCAGCTAAGGGGGGGAATACGGTCCACGTAGGCCACCGCGCCCGTCTGGTCCACACAGCGGGCAGAGCACTGGGGGCGGCTGGAATGTCGAGCCGCATGGATTGGTCGGGCTCTGAATACAGCCAGCATTAGACAACTGCATGAGAAAGATCTTTGTGACATTAAAAAGCCCGAGACGATAAGGTGATTTGCTCGTTGGAACGCTGGAGGCCGCGGCGGAAAAGGAATGGTACTGTGGTGTGCTGCGTTGCAGTTACTGGTGCTAGGCTCTGAGTCTGCGTTGCAGCCACCGGCTGGGCCTGTGGTGATATGGCTAGTCGGATTTTGTGGATGGCTGGTGTTCCTTTCTTAGTGTGCAGTGCAGTCACTGTTACGCTGTTGTTGTGCGTTGCAGTCGCTGTAGACCGTAGCCGGGACTGATGGTTAGTCAGGTGAAAAGCTATTGATAACACGCTAAGCGGACGGTACTTTGCCGATGCTTTCTTCAAAGCCCTTTTCCTTTGTGTATCACCAGTTTCGAAAGTCAGCCGAGAGTCAGACAATGGTTCCACGTGCACACGCCACCCGAGGCCCGGGCGGCTCTGTCCGGGGTCGGGTCACAGGCCGCCGTTCTGCACGGCCGGCTCGTGCAGCGGTCCTGCCGGCCGGTCAGGCCAGAAAATCCCGTCTGCCGGGTGGGAGTTCTAATTTCTCTCTCGCTCGTGGCACGCGGTCCCCCGACCCGTCCGGCCGCCCTACCACGAGTCGGTCCGCCCGGCCGGCCGGTTTCTCTCGTTAAAGTGCGTTAAAAATGGACAGTGATGGGGACGACGGGTGGGCCGATAGTGAAATCACCACGCAGTCGATAATATGGGAAAAAGATTGTAATGCGGGTGGTGATAGGGTGCTGACACTTCACCGATTTCATACATGCAGGTGTGTCGTTTCCGGTGAATATTTTGAATGTCTATTATTGTCAGTAAATTTTATCTTGGTAATAGCATGCAGCTTTTTTAGTCATGAAACTAATGTTGGATATACCTACTTATGGCCTCTGCTGTTTATAAGCATGCACGTTATAGAAAATTGCTACAAATTACATTGAACATAACGCTACCGGCACCCGTTTCATTACAAACTCCTTTCCATCTCATCACTCTGAGAGATATTGGCCGATAGACCAGCTGTTGGCGCTTTCACGTGGCCGGGGACCCCCGCGGTTAGGTGGGCCGACCTGCCTCCGTCGGAAGCCGCCCTGGTCGACCGCGCACAGTTGCGTCCCACTCAGTCAGTGGGGCGCGGTCGAGGGCATGAGTTTGCCCCAGCGCGTGCGTCAAAGGGTAACATCAGCATGTGACATTGAATCGAAAATGGGACGAACTTGGTCAGCTGTGCACGTCGCGGAACTTGCAGCATCGATGGCTGGTTTACGATGCCGCGGATGCATCGTGTCGTTACATGAAGTCTGTGAGAATAGCGGTTACTCATTCATTGCGCAACCATTTTTATAGCCTGCTGAGCCGTGTAGGTCAGACTTCAGATAATTATCGGAGCGTTCCTTCACTTTCGCTGCAAAGCACTTTGTATTATCCATGAAGGTTAGATGATGGAATATGTGCCGAGAGGAACAAGCGGGAAGATTGAGAGCCATTAAGTCTAGATCTCGTTTGCTTGTTTGCTCAAGATGACAGCGGGGTGCGGCTGCGGGATTATAAACCTTTATATCAGCTTACGCAAAACACGATGTTAGGAAAGGCTGAGAACGAAACCATCAGACCGGTAGCCCTTAAGAGCATTCCGCCAGCGGCGTAAACGGTAATGATGATAATATGCATAATTATATTACTCCAGCGTAAACCAAGCTTACGGCCCGGAAATTGTCATGATCTCCGGGATTCAGCATTATTTTAGCGTGGTTCTTTTAAGAGTGGCCCAATAATCTGACTTAGGACAAATACCGATTGCTATAACGACGCGCTACACTGCAAATTTCACAGCCTTGGACCAAACTAGCCAACCGCCGTGGTTTCGTTCCGCATTACCGTGCGAGCCCACGGCCCTGAATGGCACCGGTCTATAAACGTGACCGGTGACCACACCCGGCCGGCCGCGGTACCGGAGCCTTGGCGGTCCGCAGTGCCGCCGCACCGGGCCTCCGCGGGCCGGCCCGGACCCAAGGACTGTCCACGCGCCGTGGCCAACCCACCGCGCCGAGATACCGCCGGCCGGCGCGGCTCAGTGAAAGCGGCACGCACGGCGGCGGCCGGCGCGGCTGGCTTCGCCGCCGGCCGCGACGGCCACGACGCGCCGGTCCGTGACGAAACCGAGAGCACGGGCCGCCACCCACCCCTGGCGGCGCGGCCGAACTGGGTCACCAGCCGACCGCTCCCAGTCTCCGGGAGCGCGGGACCTCCTCGGCGGCTACCCAGAGCGCCACCGGCACTCATCAGTCATCACCTCTTTCATCTCCCCTACTCTGTCCTCTCGGGGCTGTCCGGCCGTGTGTTGTCACGTAAGGCCATAGAATGTCGGAATTGAGAGTCTCTTCCAGTCGCCGTGTCTTCGATGTTCATAAATATGTCGTTGATCAAAATCATTCAGCTCTCGCTCCATCTGTCGTATTGTGCTGAGTAGCACCGGGTGTCTCTTGCAATTGAAGCTATAGTTTTCCCATATCTCAGTTGCTGTACTCTCCCTTTCAATTATTCCCACAAACCCCAAACAGCTGCAACCGCGCAGACATTGTGCATGATCACATGCCGGGCTCCGCTGCCTTGCCGCTGGGCACGAGAACCTTCCCACTACACAACACGCAAACATCCCCATATTGGTTCCTCACGATCGTGCCTCAAGGAGGTTCCCCTAGTGGTAGACACGGCATCAACTCGTGCCACAGCGGGGATCGTGTCATTTGAGATTACAGCGGCCCCTCGGGTGCCGTGAACAATGTTGGCGTGCAGGACCACTGCATGGGCAGGACTGACGGGACAGGACAGGTAGCACGTGGACTGTATGAGGGGTGGCGAGGACCGTGCATGCACGACACGCAATATCATGTCACGGCACGAAACATCACGGCACCTTGGCCCTGCGGCGGTCCCTATATCGGACAGTGCCGACTCACCTGGTCTGGATCCGGCGCTGCCGGCGCGCGGGCGACCTGCGCTCGCTCACTCTCCCCCGAGTCCCTCTCTCACTGCACGAGCCGCGAGCTCCGGCGGCGACTGCCACTCTCCACCGACAGGGCCGTTCTCCCGAGAGCACAGCCGGCCGGCCGGCCGCAGCCGCCGGCCGCGCTGATTGGTCAGCGGCCCGCTGACGTCATAACGCTCGGGAAATGCACAGGGCAGTCCTTGGGGGGGGGGGGGGGTCGACCTGGCCGGACAATGGCCGTCTTGGAGGGGGCTGGACAGTGGACACGCCTATGGTCACCGTTACTGCCCGGATGGTGGGAGTCTGGCGGTGACCGGCCGAATGAACCAAAACGCCACGCGCCCGCAAATGAGCGCACGCTAATGTCAAGGGCATTCCGGAACACTGGCGGCATGGGCTTTGATCTTTGTGGCTGGTCCTAATTGAGAGCAAATATTTTCATGAAAAATGAGCCGCTTTGTCGAAAAAGCAAGAAGCACTTAAATAAGAAAATTAGTTTTGATGTAAAAATGGAATGAATAGGACCTTATGAAGATAGTCGCAAATCATCCCATTCGCAATTCCTTAGCAGCTTACAGATGTAATGGGAAATAGGTAAATGCATCTACTAAGTTCGATTGGATATTCGAATTTGATTTAAAGCATGCCATCGTGTTTTCGTGCATTCAAAATGGAACATTCCGTGCCCTTGCTGTCCTGATTGACGGAATCTTTGAACATTTAAAGCAGCACGCACCTGACAGTTAGTTCTAAGGACTCTGCGCAGGCTGGCAAGAACTTAAGTGTCCGAAGAATTTACTATTTTACAATGTTGTATTTTCTTCTATTGCACGATACACAAGCTTACTATTGGACAAATTATGCAATTATTAGTCTTATGTGCTCAGTCACGGGTAAATTTATTCTTTTAAATTGATCACCATTCACCACCACCAAAATTCCAACCGGCAGCTTCTGTATCAAATCACATTCGATCCTCACTCTAGCACGACGTAATCACGGCGATGCTCAATTTCACGGAGTTTAAACATCCATGTCAAGGCCGATGCCATGCCACACTCCTGAGTCATGGCTTCGCTGTGTGTCTCGGCGTTGATCCCCGATTCCTCACCCTTCCCCGGTGACGCCGCTGTGGTCTCCCCATCCCTTGTGGCGGGGATCTGCCGGGATCCGCCACTGAGAGGCGCGTCACGACCGTGCGGCGTGCGTCACGGTAACGGGTTACCCCCGGCCGGCACGGGCACCCTCTCACGAGGGACGGGAACGATCCGCACGGCAGCAACTCACAGACAAAGGAATGCAATTTATGCGGTGAGAGGAGGTAGTAGGGATGAAGGTCGGCTGTGATCGCGAATCATGCAGATCGGGCGCCAAGGTTGAGGGGAGGAATCAATAGCCGGTATTGTTCGGATTGCCGAGAGCGCCAATCTATCGTCTTAAGAAGGTATTGGAATGCGGTTCACATTGCACCCATGCAGATATGTGAGTGCATGTTTGTATCATTGTCCGTGTAAGCGGGTTATCTCCCCCAATGCAACTAAGTGCTTTCAATAAATGGCTTGGTATGCCAACCCATTTTTTTAGGGAGGAGTTATTGACACTGGACTTAACATATGTATATTCGGTTTTAGGCTTGCTGGAGATAATAATCACGGCTTTCGCAACAAACGAAAGCTGGTAAAAATATGTGTAACTACAATTTGTTTTTCATGCTGGCTTCGGCACCAATGGATATCATCTTTCACAAAAGGTGAGCGTTCCGCAGATAGTAATGTTTTTTTTTTTAGAAGATGTGTAACTGTTACCTACACTGAAAAAAATCGGGGAACCCCATTTCTTAAAATCTGACACCACATACTCCAAAATACTCCTAAATTAGGCTCCGTTTTCATGATTTTAGGATGTCATGGGTGTTGTGACACCCGACACGGGAGCCCCATTACCTTTTGACGCCGCAAAAATGTACATGACCCCCTTGGGAGAGGTTCGGCTAGCGAACTCCCCAAAAATTGCAGGCCAAAAAATTGGAGTGTCGCTGAGACACCCCCGTTGAAACCCCTCTGGGGTGTCATTATCCTGGAGTGACACCCCGTGTTTTCAGCTTCAAATCCTACCGATAGATGGCGCAAACTAAAGTTGGTAAAATCGGGACCTGTTTTTCACGAATGGCTGGTGCATGTTTGGAGCTAAGGCAAAAGCGTGCATAGTGTAGAGTGGCCAACTATATCATGATGATATCTAGACTGATTACCGTGTCATACGTTGGTCGTGCACACTACAGGGCGCCGCAAGGCCGCGAACGGAAAGAGTAACTCCTCACCCGGTTATAAATATAGTCTGAGATTCTCGTTCCGAAGAACATTTAATCCTCGCCGGGAGTTTTTGGGAAGTATAGGGGAGTGAAACTTCTCTGAGAGATTCCCTGCAGAAGGCGCGCGGTTCCCCGCGTGGGGGTCAGGAACAATATGGGGAGTTATATCAGAAAAATAGGGAAGTTGAGCTGCTATATTTTACACCCTAATTTGGGAGTTTGACACCCTGTCGGGTGCTTAGGGACCAAAAAGGGGTGCTCGGCTGATATTTGAGGGGTGTCACCTGCAGTCTAACGGAACCCCATGTGGGCCGGCGCTGACCCCCCTTTAGCGGCTGCGACTCCCCACTATGCGTCGAAACCCTCCTGGGGTGTACGCCAAACACCCCATTTATAATAGCTCAGCGACTCCCCTCAAAACACCCCACTCGGGTGTTATTTTTGACATGACCGTCAATACCCCGTACAGGGTGTCATTTTTTCTTTCAGTGTAGGTTGTTAAATGAACTTAAGTACCTATCGCAACGCTGTTATATCGCAGGCGCCTATATGTTCACCGCTCGTATCATGTTTCGTAACATCCTGAAAGGCTAGGTATCAGTTCAATATTTTTTATATGTGTACCTATTCACTTTCATCCTTTCGCTTTGTGCACCGCATCCCACTATCTAATCGATTTGCAGAGCCGTTTTGCAATTAAATGTGAAACGATCTGCTGCTCTACGCTGCACCACATTTTGTCAAGCAACTTGATTTCCGACGGTAATGAGGAATCGTCGCGGCATTGTGTGAAAGCGTTCGTGGAGTTCCTTCCAACTCGTAACGCAGCTCAATATTTTTACGTGAGTTGACAGCCGTCGCGATATCTTCCTTGCAGCCCGGGTTATCGTGTCATTCGCACTTTTCTCCTCCGCCCCACTGCACTCTCTGCTGGCCAGACTATCAGATGTGAGAGTTGAACGCAAAGTGCAGCTCACATTCACCTACGAAGCCCACGGATTCGCGAAACCACGGAATCAAGAGCTTACTTCTTTAATACCTATACTGAACAAGATTGCATTCATTCCGCACGACCCCACATACCGACAGCTCACTTGCTAAATTTGTTAGTGGCCTCGGTATTTCATGGCTGGACTGCCATCCATGGGACTTTTCGAGTATTTCTTCGAGCGAATTTTTTGGAATGTCGAGAACTACACATCCAGTAGTTCACGTCCGATTGACAACATCCGCCTCCCATCTGTCTTTTTACGTTCACACGATTAAATTGCGAAGTAACTTTCCAGACGATTTCTCCTTTGAATATGCTAGAACAACTGACGAGTGAAGACGTTAAGCAAAAGCTGTTTGAGGTACCTAACTGCCAGCGAACAGAGGTATAGGGGAAGGAGGGTGAATTGCGCCACCTTAAGGAAAAACGCTAATTGTAAGAAAACCGCTGGAGATATAAGCATGCATTGGTGACCATTTCAAAGAGGAACTCATTGGCTACGATTTAAGAGCCTCCCGATCAATTAATAATGTTTCGTTTGCTTCTGACAGCTGTTTTTCAGAAACATGTAAAAGGGCGCATTTGCCAACAACTGCTGTAAATTGCGCCAGGGGGATGGCGCAATTAGAACCCATTTGCGCCCTATACTAACATGGCTAAGCGAATGAGACGGAATGCATACACCCCGGCAGTCTAATGTCATTGCGGCTTACTTTAACATTCATAATGTTATTCACGCTGGTTAAATAATAAATGTAGGTGTAAATCGCGATGTTTTTTGCCCAGGTAGATAACTTTACATGTGTTCGTACGCTTGTAAAAGTGCAACGAAAACGTTTATTGTAACCGACTAGATATATGTGAACGTATGCGCCTATACGGTTACATTTTCAATCGTTTCTCTCAAAATTAATAATTTTTATTGTTTCGACAGCTTTATGACATCAGTTTCTACTTTTTTATCATAGCTGTCACCTCTCACGCCTGAGTCCATGTTGAAAATGTCGTATTTTGTCAATTACACCACAAGTTCGTAGCCTAAATGGCAGCTGCATTATAAGTTTGACGAGAGAAATAATTTGCGGACTGACGACAGCGGGTTGCTCCCCTGCCTGACATTAAACTCTTTCTTTATTGCAATCAGTTAATGATGCATTCATGCTGTCGTGATATACAATAGCTACACCATTATTCTATTTGCGCCCCCGTGGCGCAATTGCCATGGGCGCAATTAAAATTGAGGTACTTTTTAATAAAAGCGAGGAAGTTATCATACAGATGTTGAAGGAAGTTAACTGTTTTAGTGAAATATAATGAAAAAAGAGTTTTTCTTTCTAAATATCACTCTGAAAAGCACACAAATATCACACATTTTTATAGCCAACGGTTCAAAATGCTGCAAAAAAGCTAAGAAAACGCCGTAACATCTTTGACGGCGTAATGAGCCTTGCTGATTGGCTTCATCGGGGAGTTTGGGCCATAAAAGGAACTATCCAGTGGGGGAAATAATGTTTTCGAACACAAAATTCAAAACATGCCATTGAATCCGTGGGAATGTTGGTGGGCGCAATTGGTTAGGAGGGCGCAATACACCCACTTTCCCCTAGGTGACTGGGGATGGGAAGTCCTAAGGACGGAAGGAGACGGATGAAAGGGAGTAGGAAGGAAACGAATGTGCCACGTTTTGATTTTAAATTACTGCGGCTGATAAATGCCACGTGAGGTAGGTGTGACATCAATTGACATCAATTGGGATGAGTTCGGGTCTGCGGCCTCTGCACCACCGGCAACGGGCAACACATGGCTGTGGCGCCACCTCGCGGGGCCAAGACCCTCAGAGCCATCTGGTGAGCATAAGGGAGTCTCAGCGACCAAGGGATCGGGAGGAGCCCGAGCGACACCTACGAATGGCGAGATTCAGCGCCACTTAGGGAGCGTGAGCTCAGCTCGAGGTCGCCATACAGCGCCTTCTGGCGGGTCTCAGGGACGGACCCCCTAGCGCTGTCTAGCAGGTCTCAGAGACAGACCCTCAGGGCGCCGTCTAGTTAGGTAACACACCGACGCTCTTTGGCGGGTCACGTGCTAAATCTAAATGCTGCTTGACTGCTCACTGAAAAATACACAGCACCACGATGGAAGTGATTTGTTTGTTTG
Organism: Amphibalanus amphitrite; assembly: GCF_019059575.1. Lineage (NCBI taxonomy): Eukaryota > Metazoa > Arthropoda > Thecostraca > Balanomorpha > Balanidae > Amphibalanus > Amphibalanus amphitrite. The sequence continues at coordinate 62,650 of NW_024883495.1, read as the reverse complement.
TTTTGTTTTGTTGGGTTAGGCCCTTTCGGTCGACAAGACCATTGCAGAGCCGGAAGGATGATAGGAATTAGGGGGAGACATTGGTCTGGGCAGGCACCCTAGTGAGTCGCCGAGGCTGAGCCCGTCCAGAGGACAGGCCACCCAGCCCCAAGGCACTCACTGCACCCGGCTACGGGGTGCGCTCCCTCGGGAGCAGCGGTGCCGCTCCAAGGGAGCAGCCCGCATGAGATAAAGTTGCCTGCCCAGCCCGGAAGGGGATTGTGGCGTGGAGGAGAAGGATTTCGGTATCCTGAGGATAGAAGCACGGACAGGTGATGGAAGTGAGAGGGCAGTGCAGGTTCAGAGAATGCCTCAGCGGGGTCACTTGCTAGTATTTGGGAGACAGCACAGGCCGATTGGTCACTGAGAGAGATACAGCGCCACCTGCGAAGGTGGAGCTGTATGTGGAGCTACAAGCCCGGAGGACGCCCAGCGCCGTCTGGCGGATCACAGGCCCTCAGCGCCGCCTAGCGATATTGGGGATAGTCTCGGGTCTAGCGGAGCGTCACCGGCGCCTGGTGGCACAGAGAGACGTCCTCAGTGGCATGAGAAAGATGAGGATCGCCCGGGTCCAGTGGAGCTCAGCGGCGCTTCTGGTGGGTCAGAGGCGAGTCAGTAGTTCCGAGGATGCCCGCCAATCACAGCTTACGCTTTTGCGAGAAGTGTTCGAGTGTGGAGATTTCTGGTGCCCTCAGTCCCTCAGCGCGCCTCGCAAATCCACGCCTTAGAAATAAACATACTCGTATAATGCCCGTCATGAAATGTCGATTAATCTAAACTATTCAAATGATAAATTAACTACATTCTTACACATTTAGATGGGTAATTTAGATGGGCTGTACCTTCCGTGCGCCTCTGTCCGGTCCCTACAGAACAGCGAACTCGGCGGGGTATTGTTGAAGCAATGAGACACGCAACGGCCGGCATCGACGCGCTAGCAATGGCCGTCAGACGCCAAGGTTCACGGGACTATGCGTGCTGTGAATGCGGCCGGGATGCCCAGCGGCGCAGTCGGCGTTAGATCGTGGTAAATTATTGGTCTAGCGAATTAAGATGTTGGCTTTGGGATAATATTATGTGAAAGTAATATGCTGCTTTTTATCAGGCATGGTCGAGGCTTCTGCCTTCGAGTTGTCGAGGTAGAGGCCAGACCTGCGACGCGTTCTAAGTGTCCGAAATGGGAGGATTCCGTACCACAAATTACACTAACATTCTGACCAGCTTGACCTTTGTTCGTGTCCTTTATGCAAATACATATGTCCCAATCAAATGATTCATTTATCAATAATTTGTTTGCTGCTGGTCTCCCTGGCCTTGTTCCCTAAGAGTCCTATGTAGACATGCCATCCAATAATTGATCAAATCACCCCCGACATGATCTGTCATGTAGTAGTCAACGTCTCAAATCAGCGACAACCATGTCGATCATGCCTGGTGATGCTATGCTACAGTCTCGCGTGGCAGCAGCCGGTCTGGCACGCCAGCCGCGACGTGTGCCAATCGCTGAGAAGACGCCGCCGCCGCGGCACAGTTGCGATATCGTTCGTGGCCGCACTTTAACTAGGATCGTCGGCGCACGCTCTCAGCGCGCGCACCGACCTTCGGGCACGAGTTATTTGGGAGAGGTGGGCGCCGTTTTCCGCGGAGGTTCTGCCACACCCCGCTCGTCCCATCCCGCTGCCCGCCGGCTGCTGAGAGCTAAGCTGATCCGTGTCAGTCATTATGCTAATTACCCGAGGGCCACCCGTGTCAGGCGCTGGGCGGGGGTCGCCCGGCGCCGCGGAGGGCAGGCGACTAAGGCGTCCCACGCCCACACGTTTGGAGTTGTACTAGCCGCCGGCCGGGAGACTCGTTCAAACGAAACTGGAGCGGGCGGCGCCGCTGGCGGCGAGCATAAGTGGCGGGTGACCCTGCCGACACACCGCCGGCCCGCGGCCGCAATTGTGCAGAAATCGGGAATCGGCGTGGCTTTGTTCGGCTCGACTGGATTCTTCTGTTGTTGCGGTCGGGCGGGGCATCCTTGGAGTGTGCCGCTCTCGCCCCGGCGGATTTGTGTGCTGTTCTACTTTACCGAGTTTCTGACGGGCGCGCCGCGCCAGCAGTGTCGTGTTTACCGTGTTCGACGGACACGGCGGTGTCGGGTGTGACTTGTGACATGTGTACACAGGGTGAGGTGGTGCTACGTCAAGGCTGAGGGAAACCTGGAGAGCGACTTGGACACGTCTCTGGGGGATTAGTCCCCCTCTGTCAGCGTGCGTAAAAATGCGCAGGAGATTACGGAACGCTGTGCTAGTATGACTTATTTTGCGTATTTGCCTAAACATGGCGAGAAGCTTGATTACGAGTAAAAAGGTCATCACTTTGAAAATCTTTTCCGGTTGTCACACCTCGTCAGCTAAGCCCAGCCACATCTATCGACGCCATCAGCTGGACACTTTGTAATGGTCCTGCATCTCAGCGAGGCATCTGGTGGCGCACCCGCGGACTGTCTCCCCACACACACTCGGTCATAGATAACGGAGCCCAACAATGCACGCCGGCTCTCACCGCCTGCGCGTCGCCGGACCCACCCGTCGGCTCTCCCTTTTAATGAATAATATATGTCACACTGGGGCGCCGCGGGCCGCGCAGATATCTCTCGTCAGTGCTATACAGCCGCCGGCCAATCAACAGCGGTTGGCATAGCAACGACAGGCGGCAGAGCTGGGAGCTCCACGGTTATCAGGCGGAAGTGTAGGGGTGGGAGTACAATGGTGGATGGGGCTGGGCTGAGATATGGGTACGGGGTTACTGTTGGTCTGACCTGACCGGTCACCGGGTCATAGACGGGTCAGAGCGGTCACAATAGAGGATCAGTGGTCGCCGAGACGGTGCTGGGTCCGATGTCTAATCGAAATAGCAAAGGATACGAAACTACAGATCCATCATCGTAGGTATGATGCGTATCAATCATCACAATAAAAGTATGTTACCGTTATGTTTCTAAACGAGAAAAGTGCAAGTGTGTAGACTTAAACTTTGGGGCTATGTACTAGCCTCTGCCTAAGATAAGGGCTACTGCCGCATATGCTATTTATGATACGTTGAAGTAGCCCATCTGTGATGGCTGTTTGGCGATGGATGGCGTAAAACATTGCTGGATCTCCGAACGTCACAGGTTAAGTTAAACTTTGTCGCTATGGTCATGAGCCGAGGCACCGAAAATCTCAGACTGATGCAGTATTTCAGAAATGCACGATACAATAGGCAAACTCAGTATTATGCAGCGTGACGGGGAAATGCGGGCTGCTATGAGGTAATTCATTTTCAATTAAGATCGAAAGCATAACCAGAAGCATGTCACGAGTCAGCTCCAGTGTCGCAATACGGCATAGCTAGAGTTCCGTGGACGGCGGTACAAAAGGGGAGGGGGAGGGAAGGTTATGGAACGTTCCTTAGTGAGCCCGTGCCGCCACGGTGTGGGACGGACGGAACGTGGGGGCCCACGTGCACACCTCTTCCCTGGCGAGAGAATACGCGGAAACGTGACGGTATTTAGGTTCTGTAGGAAGATTGAGTTATATCTCCAAGCCACTAAAACAATTATTTGTCAACCTCCGTCGTTTTATGTTGCGATAGGAATATCTCTAGCACTTTTTTTCTGCACGAAAACAAAACAAAAACCTTACACGTATAAATTATTTTAGTCCGAATGGTAGACTGTGTGGTCCGTTTAAGGCCCTGGTGTGCGATAGTCTAATTGATTGCTCATCATTAGGGACCCACCAACCGATCTTACATATCGCCCACGCCCCGTTCACATTGAAAGTACTGAGCAGTGGTTGAAGTTCAGCCTACTGATTGATTGAAATCGCATCGGCAATTTTTAGATATGCCTAAGCTCTATCACAGTAGCGCTACTTTCGCATTGTTCGAAGAAAAAATATTAACTCTTTTTCACAATGATAGGTGGTCGCAACATTCTAAAACCCCCATAATGACATGTACGAGCTAATTGAAATCTTCAAACAATTTGACTTGCGGTGTAATTTTCCAATTACTACTTGTTGACCTAGGTATACATAAATATGTTTTGACAGGCTGACGTAGAAACTTTTTGACGTTTTTTCTATTGAAATTATGTAATTCATTAGAGCTGATCCCTAGTTGATCCCTTATCCATGCAGCGAGAGGAAGACGAACATCTGCCGACTTTCACGCAGCCAAATTTCCTCTTTCCTCTCCAGAAACGAAGTGGTAAGTATGCGCTTACGTGGCGCCTCGTGACTACATATGTACTAAAGCTCGACTTTATTGCTGAAGTCGATTGCTCGAATCACTCTTCAGTGTCTTTGTCAGCATGACGAACAACTACCGCTGATTTCCAGAAAAGACTGACGGTTTCTGCTCGTTGGTTTCCCTGTGGCAGTAACGCGAGCCAGAATGCCTGGCGACCACATTCAATAAAACGGTAAATGCATAATACTGGTGCTCGTAGAATGCACGGCTAAGGAAATATTGTGCTGCGGAGTTACACCGGAAAGACGTAGTTACAACATGGAAGGAAAATGGAAACGGAGCAAGCGTGTGTTCTGACTCGAGCATGCGTTGCACGTGTTGAAGTACCTAACTGTTAATGTGATGAGTAGCCATTATCTTAATTTTCATCGCAAAAAAAGGAATAAAGAGCTTGGCAGATAGGAGAGTGATTTGGCTTTTGTGTTCTTAGTAACGCTGCTGTTCTTATAGATTGGAAAAGCAATTAAATAAGGCTTTCTTAGTCGTTGACGAGATCCGCTTACACATTATTTTTATCGTGACTTTTTTAGCTCTAAGATTTCGAAGCTGTAAGATAAGCTCATCGTTCAGTCTCATCATCAACACGGGAAGCAGCAAATGCTTCGCTGAAAATGATGTTTCAATAGTTAAGAGAGATGCAATTTGTTTTAAAAAAAAATCAACCACCATTCTGCACTTACCAGCCACTGGAGTGGATTCTTTTTCCTTTTTGCCGGCTTTTTGCCGAGTATCTTTGTGCTGATTCGTCGCACCACCGGCCGGCGGTATTTGGGCCTTTTGGTCGACACCCGTCTCAGTCGCCGCCGCTTCCTCCTCGAGTCCTCGCGGCCCGTCCTCGCCTCACTAACCAGCTCCGAGGACGAGGCCGTCACTAGAGAGGACTGTCCCGAGTGATCCAGCACCATGGTTGCGCGTCACTGCACTCACGAGTTGAAATTTGAGTCCTCTCGTGCCGCCCCGAGGGCGTCCGTGTTCAGTCGGTCCTGGATAGTCCGTCGGTTGCCGTCACTGCCAGTCGCCAGAGTGGTAACAGGAGGTAGATTGATTCTTCTGAATAAGTCCACTGATTGAGATGTGACCCACCGAGAACTGACAGACCTCCGCTCTGAATGGCGTTCGTCGCCGAACGGCGCACCGCCTGGGCATAGACGAGGGACACCTCAATCAGCCCGTCACTAGAATCCACCACGTGTCGATATAAGGAGTCACTGACGTTCACTTAGTTCATCAGTGTCACTGCCTATTCACTTCACCAGTGTCACTGAGGCAGCTTCTGGCCTCGCGCACCGCGCTAGCCCGTCCGTCCCCAACGGCGTCACGGCGCACTCTGCGACCTGCAGCCCTGTGACTTCCACCGCTGCCGCCGACACCGCCCCCTCCCGTCTCCGACTGCGGCGCCCGGCGCGGCGGCCGAGCGGGTGGACGGGCCGGCGGGCGGAGCTCCTCACACTCACAGGGCCAGGGACAGGAGGGGGTGGTTCGAGCCCTCTTGAGCTGCTGAAGCTCTCAGCTGCGGCGGTGTCACGGAGAACTGCCCCAGTTTCGGACGAGAGTGGTCAGCTGGTGGAGACGGCGCGGTTGAGCTGATGTAGTTATGATATTGAGGAGTTTGGTAGCTTGACGGGATCCGCCTTTGCCGTCAGGTACGGATCGTGATTAGGCATCTTTGTTCCCCATGTGTAGCTTGGCTTGACGGTAAAATACGCGGATATATGACAGTGAGCAGACGGCTATTTCTAGTCCCGTGGGCAAGACGAATAACCTGCCCTACTTGGAGTCCTGGGTGCAGGTCTGAATATTATGGGTGCACGGTAACGAATGTCTCAGTGACGTATATGAGCGCACAGGTTTGATTCAGCATACCGGTTCTGCACCATGGGCATATTGTCACTCTAAGACTAAAGCAATACCGTTTACCTCCAAAGATGTTGAAATCAGCCTGCACTAGTCTACAGCATGCATTGGCCGCCTGAAATGACAGCTCTCGTAATGCTGCAGTAACTCGTACAATGCTGACGTCTGCAACAATGGCAAAGTGTGCGGCACAGATCCGTACACGGTAGTCACGGGCCGACTTTGTTCCTGGACAGGTCGTGTGCCGGGCCACACCCGGGCCGCTGCATGGAGTCTGTGCAGTGGTGACAGGCCGTGATTATTCAGGCTGCAGAGAGAGTCGCCCGACAGCGCACAGCGCCAATGGGGCCCAATGGAAAGCGGCCGCAGCGGGAGAACAGGACACGAAGGCGGCGGATAGTTATTGCAGAGGGTAGGCTAGACGTCATTGAAAACTGCAGCTATGACAGTGGGCATTAGTAGCAAGTCTTACAGGACATAGGAATTTTTGGCGAGCCTCGCTGGCATACGTATCTGGCGATGGACAAAAGGATTCTTTAATGGATTATGCTCAAGGATATCGTTCCAAACATTTATCGGGCGATTCACGCGCATATTCATACAAACGCTTAGAACGTTAATTTCGTTTCTAGTAACAGATTGAATAATAATTGAACAGAATTGAATTGAATCGCCGAAGAGCGATTGTAAATCGATCCTAGCGCCAGACGAGTATTCGTGCCTAGCCTGGCGGAGCATCTAGCGAATAAAGTGTAAATTGGTAGCTCTCTATTATTTAAACTTCAACCTGAACCGCAGTGCATATCATTCTAAACATATATGTTCATTATCCAAACAGCTGTCCTGTGAACGTTTATTTTCTCGACCAGCTCGGTGACAATATATCATGAGACAACACAGGACTGGGCTTGAACCCACAATGACCACTTCTCGCTACTTGCTGTCGGGACTGGCGTTTATCGACGACGTCGAAATCGGGCGACACGGGCAATGAAGGCGGACAAAAAGGCACCGAGCCACATAAGCACGTTATTGTGGCCGCACTTGGGGCGTACAATCACGTCGTCGTTTTTGTCAATTGCTGCCTAAACTGTCACCGTGCCCGACCACCAGCGGCCTGAAGGCATCGGCTTGATGCGAGTGAAAGTGAACCAAATAAATCGTTGAACGGATCCGAGACTGGTAAAATTAAGCGTCAGTGACAGGCTAAGTAAGATATAGCCGAAGTTGTTGCGTGACGTTTCCGTTCAGTTATTTCGCGTGGGTGAAGTAGCACGCGAAGTGGCGATTCGGCGCAAAGTTGGTCACTGAGTGGTGTGGATCATATGGCAATTTACGTAAACGGCGGCGACCAAATACCATAACCCGGGACGATGTCAAAACGACCATTGCGTGGAATCAACTTTCACACAATAATAAACAATGAAGGCAGACCATGAACACTGTAGCGGATATTTGTTTATCGCCAGTGCAGTGGTGGGCGGTTCCGGTGACGCATATTTCACTCTCTCGCGCGTGATCTGCCACCTCTTCATGACGAGGAAAACACCAACCATCCCCCTGAACCATACCATCGCCGCGGCATTTCCATCTTCCCGGATTCGATCCGAGTTGTGCAACAGGGCCCGCCACTGCCTCGGACGGCCCGTAAATCGTGTGGAGCGCGGTATTACCGACGGACAAGCGGTGATCACGTCCTGTTGCTGACCGGAGCGATACAGTGGGGCGGGGAGGGTGCCTCGGGCCGGGTGGGGCCGACGCATACTGACCGTCCCAGCTAGTCCCGATCTGCCCCCGGCCGGTCCAGTATAGTTGGGGTAATGGGAAGGAGGGCGGTGATTGCAAGGGAGACGGACGATGGTTAATGCCGGGTCTGAGAGGAATGGAAGAGATGCAGGGGTCAGCAGCTGGTATGGGTGGGGTTGGAAGCAGGGAGACGAATGCTGAATAGATGATGTGCTAGTGGTTGAGCCAGCAGCCAAAAAGGCGAAGCCAACGTATAGGAGGGTTAAGTCTTTGTAACCGAAGGTTTGTTGTCAATAGTTAAAACACTATTCTTTAGAATTGTGTTTTTTCTATTGAAAAACAAATCTGAGTTCCCTGACAATTTGGCAAAAGCTGCCTGAGATCAGTACAACTTAGGACTGTCAGATGAAGTGATTCTGTCAGAACTGGTAGGACCTGTACGGGACTTTTAAAAACCAGACGCTTTTTAGTAGACGGGTGAGCTTGTCACACCACGTGAGAATGTGACATTCCTCACACTGGAGGACGCAACTCCGGGCGGAAATTGTCTTAACCCTCGCCCGCACATGCCATTTTCCCATCCTAGAACGCACATGGGGGGGGGGGGTGGTTGCCACCCCCCCGCGCCATTTCGTTCCTGTTGGAGATAGAGCTTAGCAGTAAAGACCAAAAAGATTCTTTGGGAAGAGACGAATCCAATGATACCCAGTTTTACCTTCTCAGGTCAGTCATTGACCTTCCAGGTCAGGTCAAACTAAAAAATGTTGCTGTTTTGGGTCACCGTTGGATATCAAGTGCGCTGCTTATCAAATACCGATGACGATGCTGTTTTCTGGTGTCAAGCCAGCTAGAACCTCTTTGTCACACTATCCGACCAGAATTTTGCTGCTGAGGTCATTTCAGGTCAAGTTAGGTCAAGGTCAATTATATGTGTTTGTATGTCTGTGTGTGTCTGTGTGTATACTGATGTGTGCACCGATTGTTTTTGGGTCCATATCACATGAAATCATGATCTGAGAAGCTTTTACCAAAAATGCAGTCAAAAAACTTCACAAAAAGTAAATTCAGCTTGCCTAAAACGCAATTATCTTAGATGACCTAGGTTGACCTTGACCCTGACCTTGACCCCTGTACATCGTCGAACAACATGTTCCATGATAGGTGGGAGGTAAGATTGGCAAAAAAGGCCGAAATCAGGGTGTCAAAAGCTCACAAGGCCCATGACAAACGCAAGATGTTGAGAATTGGCCATTTGGGTCATGACATGACCTGAAAAACAAGGTCATATCTCCGAAACCAAAAATCACAGAAACTTGAAATTTTCAGTGGACATCAAGAAAGGATAGACAAGCAGCTATACGAAAAATCAGCCTTCTAGCTCTAAAAATGTTGAGTGCAGAGCAGAAAGACTGCCTGGGGGGTGGCAACCCCCCCCCCCCCATGTGCGGGCGAGGGTTAATGCGTAGCAGACACGAATTCCATGATGTTCATCGTCAGCATTGCAGGAGTAATTTGATCCGCGTGGGCTCGCAATTTGTGAAGACCTAAAGTGCAATGCTGATTTTGTCATTTTACCACGTGCGTACCCCGTAAGAGTTAGAAGGTTTTGTCATCAATTTATTTAGAAAATTATAGCTATCGATGTTTTAACAAGATATAGCACAGCAGCGACTCCAAGAAAAAGTATGGAAAAAACGTTAGACCAAAAGCTGACCTTTTGCTCGTAGCTTTCTATGAAGATTTAAAAAAATAAGTGAGCATAAAAATGGTGGCAGATTTGCCATTTGCCACCCACCCACCCGTTGCGCAACAGGCCGCCCATTGCGTTTCCGTTGCACACCCCCAGCAATGGCACACCCATGGGACAAGCCACCGGGGCCACAGCCCCCGTGGCACGGCGCCCACTGATGTATGAACGCGGCTGCGACGGAGCATTGGCGAGCGTTACACAACTCCTGATATGCCCGGTCAACCGCCAACGGTCAAACGCTGTGCAAGCGAGCGAAGATTTCGCCGTTCTCCCACGGACCGATGACGCAGGCGACCGATTAGCCATGAGATGTGTGTCGCGCCCCAGACCTTGGCCCAGAGTTCTGAGTCGTTCGATGCATTTCACAGCTTCCCCACCCTGTGAGGACATCGTTCGTTGCATGAATAGAGCATGGCGTGGGCGTGTTTGAATAATGCATGCTACACCAGAACAACATTGGGCGCCAGGTGTTTGGACGAGACTCGGAATACTCTCTCGTGCGTTGAGCGCCGACGGACTGTCGCAAACAGCCAGAGGGTCTGGCCCGGGCCGATATCTCGACGGGTAACTCCTAGCGCAGCGGATGGGCGCGTTTGGGTAGACGGTCGGTGGTTTGAAAGGCAAGGACCCTCCCTGAGCTTGACCCCGCGTCCCGGGAGTGGCCCGGCGGCCGTGGGAGAGCGATTATACCCTCCAGCGAATCGAATTTATGTGGGATAGCCCAACACAGCCAGAGAATGGCTAGCCCGGAAGGCGGCCTGTAACACTGCAGACAGTTCACAGTGAGCAAAGGTTGAGCAGGAAGCATTGCGTTGCTTCTGAAGGGGTTAAATGGCTTGCTTCAGCACCTTGACATGGTTGCAAAGCACTGTGACTGGCATGAATACCGGGGAGCGTCCCTACATCTTCCTGATCATCTTCGGGTCACTAACTCTTAAGCGGTCATGCATAAAGCCTAAAGGTGTGGTTTGTATGGCCAGTTTCACGCTCTAGATGAAGCAGATGTAGGCGGTATTTGAATGTAAAATCATCCATTGTTTTTTGAGCGGTAACGAAAGGAAATTTACATCCCAAGTGAACATTGCTGTTTATGGTTGGCATTACCTTCATTGATGTTGACTATGCGTTATGAAGCTCTCTGGAGCTCTCTGGAGCAATCAGGCGCCACATGACTCATCCGTTAACTAAGGCGCGATCCGTGCCTGAGCCAGTCAGTGCCCTTCCCTGTATCGCCACTGTGCCAGGGTCGCGAGGCACCGGGGCGTCCAATGACGTCATTCTAGTTGTCTGACGTCATCACATATGTCTACGTCACTGTATCTGACTTTATCGAGACTGAAGACCAGCGCCTTGTTCTGGTCTAGACTGGTCTTCGAGGCAAAGCTGGATATCAATAGAATGGATACTGTCGCCCATTAAATACTTCATATAAGGTGAATGGACTATTGTGCAAAGTAACAACCTTTGCGTAAACGGTGACATCCAAATCAGTTTCATTTCGAATGATGTTTAGCGCCATTTTAGCCCGCAGAAATATGCTTTGAACTATTATAGTCAAGGAATTGATTTTACAAGGGAAATAACAGTAGTTTTAATATGATGTGCCATTTGCGTAGCACTAACGAGTTAGTAAGATTTCATCATAAATGGCAGAGTGCTCTTTTTGCAGATGCGGCACATACGGCGTGAAGACGCACTAAATACTTTGACCACGGTTTTCACATGGGAGCTGCTATAAGTAAATAGTAAAGTCATCTAGACTGTTATCACGCAGTAATTTTTACCGCAGTAATATCACAAAGCTAAATGACCGTTACAGCCGCCGATAAAACCCACCTCGTTAATGAGCCACTTCACCGAATCGGCGTGTGATTGAAGAGAAGCACTCGGCGGTCACTGGCACTGACGCTGGCACTGACGCGCATTCCACGGTGACGCCTTATTGCCTCAAAAGGCAACAACGATAATAGATTGCTTTTTTAAGGACCAAGTTTTTTTTTGTCGCAATTATGAATGCAAAACTTGAAGAAAAACTGGAAAATACATTCGATAACCAGTAATCACACATGTATAGTTATTTGGATAAATTCGTACGCAAATTTAAAGAATCGCGACCGCAATCTGGTTCTTGTGTTACTATGTAGGCGACAAAACAGTTCAGTTGCATCATCTTACCACACCATATAGCCTAGTTTAAACTACTGGTAAATCCTGCCACACGGCGTCTTCAACATGGCTCGAGGCAGGCCCAACCGTGGTAACATTTCCTAATTTATTTCAAGTGCGGTCAAGGCCAACGGCCAAATCGACCACGACGGCCGATTCGGCCAACTCGGCTCGCTCTCCATATCCTCAAGCTGCAGCATTCGCGGTTACCCAGTCGACTGAGTTCAACCGCCCCGTGAAACACTCAGCTGAACACAGAAATGTATATGTTGAGCTTGGCTGCTTGGCAAGCCTTCTACTCGTAGGTCTAGATCATGATATGCACTAGCGTCCTAGAGAACGGCACCATTTAGATACAATATTCTGAAGCGCGGCGTGGCGAAATTACTTTCAATGTTGTGTCAAAGATATGTGGTGTTTCACGATCACTGCAAACGTGAGTCGGAATAACGGTGGTGAAAAACACCCGTGCTGGGGACCGCAATAGATGGGTTTGATGCAACACTTTACCTTATCTGCAGTTAAGTGCTTGAAAGCACAGCCAGGCATAGGGACAGCCAAGTGTGGGTAACCACAAGGGAGACTGCAGTGACGGGTTGTGTACTGTATAATACCTACATTGGAGACTCAGCGGTGGTGAAAAACACCCGTGCTGGGGACCGCAATAGATGGGTTTGATGCAACACTAACACTGAGGGTAGTGCAGAGTATTATTTGTGTATATTTACAGTTTTACTTTCAACATCGATGCAAGAGACTGCAGTAGAGAATATGTGAATAGCACATGAATAGCACCCGGAGACTGCAACGAAGGATAGGTGTATAGCACTAACACCGGAGACTGCAACGAAGGATATGTGTATAGCACCAACACCGGAGACTGCAATGAAGGGATATGCGCATTGCGCAATCGCATAGCTCTAGCACCGGAGACTGCAATGAAGGATATGTGCATAGCTCTGGCACCGGAGACTGCAATGAAGGATATGTGTATAGCACTAACACCGGAGACTGCGATAAAGGACATGCGTATAACACCAGCATTAGAAACTGCAGTGAGGGATGTAGTACGTATATCACCAATGTTTTACCACAGTTGAGTCGGGTGTCATCGGGCACTCCCGTATAGACCACACGGGATATTGAACACCGCTAATTGCAGCTCGTCAAAACCAGCATGTGATTTTTTCACCACGCATTATCTCCGCGCCATCACTACCGTCTAACCGTCCCATCCGTGTGAACTCTGCTTCAAACCGGACTGTGTGTGTGAACGTGCACGTCGCTGTAACTGTGCACGTCGCTGTAACTGTGCACGCCGCTGTGAGCGGACACGTCTCCCCACCTGCTGCACCGAGCAGCCCATGTGCCGCCGTGTAGCCGCGTGGAGCGTCGCTGTGGCGTAACGCCGGTCGGCGCGCGGCCATAACCTGGAGCAGTGGCAGCACCGCGCTCCCAGCAGGTCAAAGATGGGTCACACCGATATCAGTGGCGGCGGCGGCCGCTCCGATACGGCCGCTGTTTTCTATTAGGCGGTGTTTGTTTCGGGAAAGACGGATGTGAGTGTTTACGGGCGTCCGACGGCGGGCTCTGACGAGCAATGACGCATGTGGGCCGTGTAGGAACCCCGCCGGCCGCTCTGACACGGCCCATAGCGCAACATCCTGCCGCGGCAAGGTCTGGGACGGCCGCGCCGTTAGAAAGTGCCGTCATGGCAGCCACTGCCGACGGTCTCTTTATGTCATTAACAATTGCATACCATGTGTACTGATGCAGCAAACATTAAAGAAATTATCAGCACGTCATGTTAACGCCTCTGCTTGAAGCATATGTTGGGTATAGGAGTAGCGTGATTTGGCCTACCATCGTAACCTCATCCTTCCGTGCCAAGGCTGAAGGGCCGCAGTTTGGAATCAGGATGCATAAGGATCGCGTCAGATCGCGGCGGCCAGCTCAGCGCGGCCGGTGCCGGGCCGGGCCGCCCCCGGTTCAGGGCCATCTCGCCGCAGGACTGACGCATACCCTGCCCGCGTCTGTCCGCTGACATCACCTCCCCAGCCGCCGCGGGGCGGACGCGTCGCTCAGACACCGACCCCGGCGGCCACAGGACGGCATCAGCGGCCCGCCGGCAGGCAGGGTCATTAGCTCACCCCTCCGCGCTCGTCCTTCTCCATGGTACGAGCTGGTAGCGCGGTCATCATGGCCGTGCAGACGGCGGAAGCCCCTATACATTCCGGCGATCACGCTGAACAGATAGCGCTGAGTCAAGAACCGGTTGCCGGGCGGACCGGCGATAGGCAGGGGTAGGAGTGGGGACCTTCAGAGGACGGTGAACATCCGGCACCTTTCCCCTACAAAAGGTTCAAGGACGCGCACCGGAACTGGGCTGATACTGAATCGGAAGCAAGGTCGTTTCATTGAGTCAGCTCTCGGCGGTGTTTGCAATGTGGTCGTAAGTGGCTCGTGAATATGTTACGCTAAGTGCGTATGAGTGTTACTGGCAGGATAATGTGTCACGTTTTGTTCCCAGAGTAAAATGTGCCGCTCCCATAGCATAAAGACAAATAGCCTTATGATTTATCGGCGCACAAGAACGTGGACGCAAATAAATATTCAAACTCATGTTGCAGCGTGGCCTGAACCACATAGTAACTCTAAACCACGGTAGGTATAGATAGCCTCTTTAAAGAGATAGGTGCTTCTTTTAAGATCACATTGCCCCCCTAAGCATACCGCCTACGATTAACAATGCTCCCAGCACGTCATCGAGCACGACCTTCGACGATGACATCTCCAGAAATTCCGGCAGCTTTTCCGAGACTTGATTCTCGAGCCCAAGTAGCCGATCACGCCTTCATGAGACATCCCGGAACCATTTCCTGACGATTCACCACGATACCGCGGCCGTCGGACTCTCCGCAGACCAGAAACGGATGCTGGACGGCTGATCGAGTGGGCAGATAACGCCAACACCAGCTCGACAGACAGGGTTTACCGAGAATCACACGGTGACACGCTACGGTGAGCGGCGGGCTTACCATGAAGACGTGCTCCGAGTGGCGGCTGCGCCAGAACCGGGCTCGGTTCCCGGGGTGTCCGGGCCTGTCGGGACCGAGCTCATGGCGGTGGCCGGAGCTGCTGAAGCTCAGCCGGCGACCCCCGGAGCTGGCGCAACTCCCGCTCCATTCCAGCGAGTGGTAGGTCGGTGTCGAACGGTCCAGATCCCAGTCCGGCCGCGCGATCTGTGGCAATAAGGCCGACGTTTCAGTCATTTGTGGCTCTACAACTCATGTTGTGCCGTGAAGTTATCTTTGTTGAATGGCACTTTCTTACGCAATACACACTCAGTGAAGACGTGAACCGGTCAAGTGCCAACAAAGGTAACAAAGGGCGTAAAATTTACAGAATTCAAGGCCTTGGCCATAAGAGCATCTCTGTCATAACTGCGTCACTTCGCACTGGTAAAAACGGCAGCAGCCTTGGTCGGCTCGCCTTTCAAACACTCCGGCCTGCCGGAACGGGGCACACTCCGTGCCGCGAGCTCGGGAAAAACACGCCAGCCGCCCAGACAATGTCCGGCCGTCCCGCTCCGCCTCACCTGTTCCCGTCCCCCTTCTCTCAGCGACAGAGCTGAACGAATCCCTAACTGCGCAGTGACGAATTGGTATGACGACTTGGGGGAGGGGGGTGGGGGTGGGGGGGCTCAGCCTTCAGCTGGTTCGCGCCTGGCGTAATCTACCCAGAGTGTAGAGAAGGACGTTTCCGTGAATTTAGGTATCTGCTCTCGATGACCAGTAAATAGCTGGAACCTGTCCAATGTCCATTTCCTTTCAACATTCTTTACAACACCGTGTCGCCCGTCATCCGCACTGACTTTTCCACTCTCCCTTCCTCCAAACAACTCGACATCCTTATCCACGGTACAGACCTGAGTCGTGAGGAGGGCCGTGTGGTTGCCACCGCTGTCCAATCCTTCATCATCCATACCCATCGCTTATAAAATACAACATCCCAGTCCCAATCCTCACCACTACCGTGGTCGGACGAGTGGGCGCGGTGCGGGGCAGCCTTGCAGTGCCGCCGGGGTCGTGGAGCGTTACCGGGCTTGGGCGGTCCGGTCGATCGACGATCACTTTGACATGTTTTGCAACATAAATGTTTTTATTCCGTTCTTCTTGTTTCATTGTGTTTCATCATTATTATTGTTGCTAAATACGTTAAGTACTTCTCGTTTAGCAAGCGGCGCCATGATTTAAGTGCGTAGCACTTTTGCGCCAATTGCATACTTTATTTGTTATATTCATATGTTTGTTATTGAATAAATGGTCTCTCTCTCTCTCTCTCTCTCTCTCTCTCTCTCTCTCTCTCTCTCTCTCTCTCTCTCTCTCTCTCTCTCTCTCTCTCTCTCTCTCTCTCTCTCTCTCTCTCTCTCTCTCTCTCTCTCTCTCTCTCTCTCTCTCTCTCTCTCTCTCTCTCTCTCTCTCTCTCTCTCTCTCTCTCTCTCTCTCTCTCTCTCTCTCTCTCTCTCTCCTTTTCACATTGTAGCGTACTGTGGCGGCTAGAGTTCTTGTAATTCCGGAGTGAATTGGAGATTGCCTAAGCACAATTACCAAATTTGTGAAGAGGCGTAAATGGGTCTATCGACTAGCTAGTGGAGCACTAGCCGCAGGTAAAGTCACAACTCTCACCACCCCCACTCCAGTTTATGTTCTCTGTCGGGATTGTATCCTACTCCGCTGACTGACGGGGGTGAATGCTGACGAGACCGAGCAGTCACAGCTGCGGGTGGGAAGGCCACCCGGCGTGGGGAGGCCCTGACTCCGTCCCCCGCTCGTCGGTCTGTCAGAGGCGCGGTCGGCCGGCGGAGGGACGCGCGGACGGCACAGCTAATGATGCGCGGGCGTCTCTTCCGGTTCCCAGCGGGGTCGTGACCGGGCCCTGGCGAGGAGCCGACTGGTAGTGTGGCCTTGGCTGCAGGGACATGCCCTCCACGGTTTGCGCGCAGGACCACAGACGTATCCGTGGGTGCCTGGGTGGTTCACAGAATCATAAGACCGATAAAAATCGGCCTGGGAGTGAGACAGAAAGAGGTGGGTTTGGTTCCTTGAGTGGTGTTGGTTTGCAAAGAGCTCGGTGCACCCGTGCTGGCAACGATGATGTCAGTAGTGGTTTTAGTGCACATGGTAACTGGGCCTAAGGCCACGCTGGAAATGATCGTCATGACTCATAAATCGCATTATAGCCGATGACGAGGAGCATAGCTCAGCAACCTATCTGACTATTTCGCCTGATTCGACAGCCGTCCATTGAAAGCTGACAGAAGTCTCGTATTTTGGTTTGTCCCCTAGAAAAGTACACACAGCACACATCAAACCCCATCACTGATCACGGTGTGACTTTGCGTTTCTCATTGGTTCCATGGGCCTTGAAACTTACATCACTCATCGCAAATTGGATTAGCGCTTCCTGCTGGCTACCTACCTGCCCCCCGAACGACGTTCAGATTTCACAGCCAATTTCGATAAACAGGCGTCAGGCAGGCTCGAATCCCACAGTTTGACAGGCCGGCTTATTCAAATCAGCCCATCAACAAAGCTGACAACGTGTGACCGAACTCCCTGCTCTGTGCCGAGGCTAAGGTATTCTCTACACGGCGCAGCTCTAACGGTTTTCGGTGGGCTGTTATTGAGGGTGCTCGCACATCTAACAGCGGGATGCATCGGCTGGTGGATAACAAACAACGGGTGTGCTGGTAAACGAAGGAACGCACGCGTTCATTGGAATACTCGGACAAATATGGATAGGTTTGTGATGAACAGATTATAGTAGGTACCTATTTTAAAGGCAGGTGCGCCATAAGAATGCAATGTAGATATCGGAAAATGAACTCATCAAATACTCCTTTAGGTATGTCTGTGCCTATATCTGTCGAGCTAGTTTTGTGCCTACTAAGAAACAAACGCATGGTGGCAAAGGCACAATTTGTTCTTTAGAACGTCATCTGTGGCATGGCCACCTGATAACCTCAATACTGCACTGGTGAAGGCTGTCTGACTCAGACACGACCATCATCCTGTATTATATTGGTCTAATATTTCGCGTTTAGAGCACGGTCGCACTCCTCACCATGTGACGGACATGACCGTTATGGCGCAGTGAAGCCACGCCGAACTGTTGGTCGTTCCACCAGCTGCAGTTCCCAGCTACCTCTACGCCCACGACAAGTCAGGACTGACGGAGTGTAGGTCTCACGACAACGTCTGTAAGCATTCGCCTCCATCCTCACGAACTGGGCATGACAAATCAACATGTATAATGTAGATGTGACCCGACGACACACACCATTGTGTAAGAATATATAGCTGTTTATTTACGTCAGAACTTGAAAAGTTTGTAAGCATGACAGAACTGCATTGTTTCCAAAGACACATCACCATGAGCAAAGTAAAGACGTAGGTAACTGAATTTCGCACGCCTATGATTGATCATATGACATTTAACGTTGACGACGACCGTTTCTCCGTTTGTCTGTGCCAAGGTCGAGGGTAGCGGGCTGGCGTGACTCGGCTTCTCAGCAGCAGCAGGCACGTCTCTGTGCGGTGCCACCGGGAATTTCAGGTTCCGGTGACACGTAATTGCTCTCGTTGGACGCCGCTTGCAACAGTGTATCCACTACTCGCGGGGCGTGCATTTTGCAACATTATTAATTTGACATAATGATGGCCGTCGCAGTGCGGGCGGCACGTGAGGCCGACACAGACACAGCGGCCGCAGACGTAACACGGAGGCGGTGGAGGGCGGGGCGGCGGGCTTTGTTCCATTATATTCACGAAACGCCTTACAGGGGGAGCTGAGATAAGGCCAAGCTCAAAGATAGGCGCTGTCGAGTTCTAGATAGGTATGGTTCATATATAAAAGCACTATGTCAAGTTCTAGGAAGTTAATTTCTGCTATGCGCTTTGCCTTCAATATAATTAGTATTTACGTGAGCTAATGATGACGACACGTCAACACACGGTCAGCAGCTGGTATGCCTAGAAGCCGGAATAACATCGACCAAGGTCACGTGGACCTGGGAGAAGGAGGTTGATACTCAAAAATTAATGAACCTTGGTCGGACGGCAGACAGCACGCAAAACAGTGTCTCCGGATCAGCAGGTCTGCTGGGTTTAAAATTTCAACAAAGACGACAAAACCCATTCATCATATTTGGGAGTTGTGTTGTGAAATCGAGGCGTGATTTTTACCGTCGGTGAATCACAAACACCCATGCCGTAGATCGAAAGTTCAAAAATCGGTCATGTTCCGATGAACATTAAAGGGACCCTCCCACCTTAACATTAGATTTGAGTTGAGATAGCCAAAATGGGGTCCCTGGCTCACAATTACCGGTTTCGGCACTCACAACATCGAGAAATGCCTTAAATCGGAAATATTGAATTTCAAAATTGCAGCATTTTGATTCAGAGGGGCTAATGCTTAGGAATACCCCTCTGAATGTGTGACGTCAGCGCAGATTTCTAACGATTTTTAAATGTTTGACTAAAACGTTTTGTAGCACGCGGTGGTATATGCTATTTGCGCGCAACATCTGCCGCAAACGCCGCACTTCTAAAATAAAGTCGCTAGAAACAGCGGAGATCCCAAAAAAGTAAACAAAAGTAAAAGTCTAATATCTTGAAAACCGGTGAATATTTTTCGGTGAAATTTGGTAGATATTCGTTTTCGCTCTTTCTGAAACGAGCGACATCACTTTCATGCCAATTCATAAACTTTTTTGAAGGTGGGAGGGTCCCTTTAAAGTGTGATTGCACGCTCACGATCTCAATTACAGTTCGACCGAGGCGAGCAGTCTATTGCAGCGATCCAATAGTCATTCCGTTAGATATGCATCGATTCCCGAAAACACGCCATAAGGAGAACGTCCAGCTTGATGACGTTTATTGCCGTCTCAAATTAATATTTTCGAGAACTCTCCTTACTCATTCAGCTGGCTTGAAACTATACGTAGAGTTCATATGCCAAAGGAAGAAAAGGTTTTGAGAGGAAAAACTAGTGAGTTTTAGGTGATTGATTTTCGAGCCGAGTTTTTTATTCTTCAAATTAGACATACAGAGGCCGAACTGGCAAGTTTCTTTTGAAGAAATCGCTGTGCAATGTCCTCTGCCGGCAAGAGAATGAGTGAGCGAGTGAGAGAGTCAGTAAGTTAGCGCTGGGTGGTCAGATAGGTGCTGGCAGCCTCAGTCGAAATTCGTACCACGTAGGTGTATTCCCGTCATTATAACTGTTGTAACGAGCAGCTGTCGACAGCAACGATTCGCACACTATGAGCCGAACCGTAAAATTGATGGCCGGCGGTGATCACCGCGGGTGGTTTTTACGCCGATCTTCGACTCCGGTCTTTAAGCAGCGCGTCTTTAAAGACGCGCTGCTGGTTGTCGTCCGCTCGCTGCTAGTAGGTATTAGCCATATAATTCTGTGTTTATAACCTTTGTTCACGGCAACTAAAATGAGTACCTATATATTCAATCAAACTTTTTAACTTCTTTAAAAACAAATACCGGTTCGAAAGCATCATTTGTCAAAAAAGTACCTCCAAATACATAACGCTCGGTTCTCCCGCCTGTGACGAGTGTTTGTCCCGCCGACTTTTCTCACAAAGGAAACGCTCACCCATCTGCCGCCAGAAATGCTACAAAGCCTCGTCAGAGTTCAGCACGCGGTAACGGCCGCTCCGAGCTCCAGCCGCGACCTCGTGGTGACCCGGTGGCCGCTGCAGCAGCCCGAGCCGCTGCAGAATGGGGACAGCCGAGGACCCCGCCGCAGGAGCCGAGGTACAGTTGGAGATGAATGTTACCAGCACTATCCCGGGCGTGGATCCTACGTGGCTCCGGCGCCTCTCACCATCGCTCTCCGCAGCATGTGACACGCTCTCACCCCACCGCTCTCAATAGCATGACCTCCACTCAGAGCACCGCCGAGTGGCGAATGTCGACATGGGATGACAATACTGTCCAGAAACCTCCGAGCAAAACTCAGATCAGGAGGACCGAGAGATGATCTCTTCAATGGTCGAAGCACCGCGATTTCGATATGGGGTCTCACGTCTGACGAGAATCGTGCGAACAAGCCTTCACAAACTGGTTGGGTAAGGCCGGAGTGGAATGTAAACGCCTCTCTGCGGAGATAAATCGTCATTGGCCGGCCAGCCAGCCGAATGTTGGTCGTTCCGCTCGCTATATCGCAGTTTCTACGGCGGGAGTCGGAGTTTAAGCGTCATCCAACGGCCAAATATGATGACGTCAACTGACAGGCTCGGCTGTGGATGGATTTATGACAGCGGTTGCGCAATCACGTCGAAATCAAAGTATTGCTTGTGCTAATTGAAGTGGGTTTGTGCAATATGGCATAAATCGAATTAAAGATACATATAAATACCCATCTTTTATGTTATTTATTTATAACAATGACGCATAATGAGATAAAGATTAACTCCCTTATTACTCCCCGTGCGCTAGCAGCTGTGGTGAGTAGAACTCAACCAGTCACCCTGCCAGCTCCGTATACTTACTGGACTGAGGCGCTCCTCGCTGCTGGGTACGGACCGCGGCGCCAGGTGACCGGACGGGCCGGCTGCCCCACCGTCCCTCCACGCCATGGCCCGGGGCGCGGCCGCGGCCCGCTCCCCTTCCCCGCACCGTCACCGGGCTCTGACACGACGGCTCCGACCGCGCCGGTATCGTCACCGCGACTCGCTGCCGCGCCACCCTCGGCACGCAGATCGACGGCAGGACGACAGGTGGTGGAGGAGCACGGTATAGAGGCCCGTGGCGGCCCCGGCGGCCACCGCAGCGGCGCACTCGCAGTCGCACGCTCTCCACACAGGCCCGACACATGGCACCGGTGCAGGCGACGGAAAAGGGGCGGCAACAGCGCTAGTCAAGCTACAACATTAGACAGAAGACAGTCAGCGCTGGGCTTTGGTGCCGCCAGGTCTGACTCGAATGAATTTCGGGTTAACCTACAGCACTACCAGGCCGGAGCTGGGCGCGACTCAAGTCGGACTCGATCCCAGTTAGCGTAGTGCCTTAGGTTCGATGCAAGGTGGGTACACTAGCGCGGTGGTGGGCCCGGCATGAAACTTCTTGATGTATCGCATAATAAATGGATGTGTGAACTGCCCGCAAATGTGCTCATCACGTGCTGGGAAACGGGTCACCGCTTCACGCAGATATTGCAACACTGGCCTTGATATAAGGCATGGCAACGGTGCACAGTCATCGCTTGAGGCTCTGATAATATCAGAGCCTA
This sequence comes from Amphibalanus amphitrite, assembly GCF_019059575.1. Taxonomy (NCBI): domain Eukaryota; kingdom Metazoa; phylum Arthropoda; class Thecostraca; order Balanomorpha; family Balanidae; genus Amphibalanus; species Amphibalanus amphitrite. The sequence goes on along the minus strand of NW_024883495.1, from coordinate 40,506 downwards.
CAGCGATGACGATATCATTAGCACAGTAGGTTATATATGCCTATGCAACGCACCTACTAATTGCAAATTTCTTGTGAAATTAAGGTGAAACTTCATCTACTCCGTTCTGGAGCTATGGTGAAAATCCGCCACCAGTTTCCTGTTCACTTTATTTCTACTCCACCCACTTCACCGAGCCATAAAATAACAGACAAAAAAAAAAAGACTGATCGCTCCGTCAGACCAGCGTTCGAGTTCAAGCAACCACTTGTTTTATACGTGTATCTGGAGGGAGCAGCATTCTACATCGGTGATTCTCCGACACCAGCCCAAAACATTTCGACACTGGCCGTGTGACAGAGTCATCTCTGCGCTACACCTGTCGTGTATCTCGGCGGTAGCAGCGGCTGCCGACCACAAGCAGCTGGCGCCCCGCCGAGCTCCCGTCATAAACTCGACCGAGCGGCGGCCGCATCACCCATATCAGCCACTGGATTCAGACATCAGTCGTGTCGGGCGCGCCGTGTCGGCGCTGGGACCCAGTCAGCCTTCACCTCCTGTGGTACGAAGCGGCGCGGAGCAGAGACGGGAGCGGCTGAGGGACCACAGACGGTCTGTCGGCCAACTCAATTACGGCCGGCCTCGCGTGCTGGCCGCGCCGCGACCCGTGCACGACCGCGCCACGGGACAGAGCCGGCGCCCCCGGCCGCACGTAATGCCTGTTTGGGACGCGAATGCGACACTCGCGCGACATGTAAAAACAGACGGGTAAAACGTCCCGAATTGGTTGCCGTTGCGCAATGACTGCGCTTTCCACTGGGAGAGGATAGCCGACGCGACGCTCGACGCCGGCGGTCGGCATTTGTGGGCCGTCACCCCTGCCACGGTTCACTGCGCCCGTGGAGAGGCGGTCCGGCGAGTCCCATCACTGCACGGTCCCCTGATGAGCCCGCCACCCGGGCCGGCCGGGACGCACCTTCACCTCATGAGACGGGACTTCAGGAAAGAACTGTGACGTCGCCGAGGGGCACCACGTCGCATGCAGACTAAAAAATGTCACACATGGAGATTATTTTATTTCAATAGAAGCATTAGGTACTTACATCATAGACCACTATATATCTATATATAGATATATAGTGGTCTATATATCTATATATAGATATATAGTGGTCTATATATCTATATATATAGACCTATATAGATATATATCTATATAGATATATATCTATATATATATCTATACTATATAGATATATATCTATATAGATATATATCTATATATAGATATATAGTGGTATATATATAGATATATATACCACTATATATCTATATATAGATATATAGTGGTCTATGCTTACATGCATGCCAGGACGGTTGATATGTTGCATCTCCTTTCGAGAAAAGGCACCTTGACGCCCATAGATACAAGAAGCACTCGCTCGCAGCAAAAGCCGCAATAAACAAGACTGAAGATGGCCTTTTCGGATCCTGATAGCGAGTCCAACAAGCAGTGGTAAATTAATGGGAGCCCATTAAGATTAAAAGACAAATCTTTTCTACGAGGAACATGCTTTATCGGTCTTCTATCGGCATTGTTTCCATCATCAACAACATGACAGTAGGACGGTGAACTTGTGACCGGTCAAAGGCGTAGGCCGTGCTCCATTCTTGATTGGTCTTTTGTTCCTTAGCGCTTACCACGGACAGACGAGTGTTGGTGTGAAATATTTCACTATGACGAACAATAGGGATGATAACACCGGCGACCACACGATAAACAGAGTATTAATTTGTATAGATATGGCTTGGTGCGCCGTCAGGGTGACGAAAAGGTCGTCACAAAAATTTGATGGTAATATCGGGGGTTGGAAAGCACTGTAAAAGCTACCGTGACGGTAGTTGAAATATCACGAACAAACCCTAACGTAAGCTAATGACACTGACCTTCCATAAAGACAAGACTCCTGTTTGAAATGAATGAATTTTAATCGGAATGGACCCGCAGAGCTGGATCTGTCCGCCGGATAGCATTTCTTCTGTCGGCACTGATTAAATCGCTCATGAAAGTAAGCGCCGTAATGCATAATTACATGTGTATGTACATCAGACACGCTTTGCCCCTGGGAAGGTCATCACTTTACTCTAATTACGTGTAATAAGGCATATACTGCACCGTCTCTGCCCCCCGCCAGGAACAAAGCTACCGACGCCGGGCATTTCGTAAACTCGACCACCGTTTTCCCAAACGGCATCTCTACCCTAACGACCAGACTCGCCCATACCGTCCATCATCCAAAATTGGCGCAACTGGGGCGACGTGCGGCGCACGAGCCAAAAACGACGCGCCCATCACCGTGAGTCGACGCTTCCCGGGACGAAGTGTGCTCCGATGGCCAGATCAGATCTCCGATCAGGTCGCGCACATCTTACTTGGACTGCCTCGGGTGCTCGCCGGGCTCGTAAAACCGCTAATATGTCTGGTCGTGGACCAATCGGGTCGATAATGGGCATGTTCTCGCCAGCGGGAGTGATTTGCGGCACGCGGCGGCCGCCGGTCGCGCTGCCGGCTGTCCCAGCACAGTGAGGTAACGCTCCCAGGTGACCGCCCGCCGCTGTGACATTTCCATACGGAATTAATAAGCGCCTTGCACAACACTGGTTTGGTGGTCGCCGGTAATCAAGTTACCGTTAGGCGTGATTATTGACGTAATTACCTATAAGAAAAACGAAGGAAGCGAAATACCTCAAAATATGTCCTATTCATGCTGTTAAACGTTGTACGAGTATTATCTTATTGCACAATTCACATGTATGTTGCATCGCACAGCTATGAACATATAAGTTTGCATTCCTCACAAATTATAAAACTGTATATTCAAGACGAGCACGCCCACCACTGGCTTTTCCTTGGGCACCTAGTTATCACCCGTTTCGACAATCGGACTCGTACGCCCACTAACCATGGGCGCTCAATCACAATCACAATCCACAGACTGCCGCAGTGATTTCACATTCACTTGTTTCTATGGTCGCAGTTTCTACGATCTATTGTTTCGCAGCTACGAGCGTCTGGTCGCGGCCGTAACAAGCTCAGCGGTTCCTGGATGACGACACGGTCGCCTCGCCGTTCTCACAACCCGGGCTCGACATGTGCGCAAACGGTGAAGGCAGTTAGAGCCACGTCGTGTACGACATGGTTATTCTTTGTCCGGTGGAGATTCACACTATTCTCAACGGTCGCTTCAGCTCACACCGTTTTCAGAAGGGCACTTTACGATGTAATCATGTTCGTATCAACTTGAACGGTGTGTCGTCTCGTCTCGGCTAATCGACAGGAAGGATATCGGCGTCACGCTCTTGCTGTGCACTCACGCCTGTAATGGCAGAAGGCTTTTGTGAATCAAAACATTAAACCAGTGGTTGAGTTGCGGAAGTAAAAGACAGGGCTAGGGTTTGATTGTAAGTATTTTTGCCAGAATATCATGAGGCAATTACCAGCATGCATCCGTTAAAAAGGCCTAGCTTTAAGAATAATATATCATATAAGCATTCATTATTTCTATTTTATAGTTAGCTCTTTCATGATCCCATGTTAAGTCCAGTCAACGAGAAAAAAAGATTCACTTCACCCCGCTCATTCCTTTATGCCACGACTCTGGCTGTTTCGAACGGGTTGTGACTGTTCTGATATCGTTACCCCTTCCCACTCCACCGGTCACCAGCGTGCAGCTGCCGGGCGATTCTGACCAAGTTCTGACCGCTCTGACTGACAGTACATGGGTGGTAGTATCGACTCTGACTGACAGTCAGTGGGTGGTTCTCACCGCTCTAACAGACTGACACGACCGTCACTGACAGCCGCTGCCTACCAAACACGCCAGCCAGCCAGTGCCGACAGACAGACATCCCGTCACCTAACCAGCCGTGATAGCGCCGCCTCCCGCCGCAGGTAAACATGTAATTAAACAGGTGCGTGTGACGCATGAACGCGACGCGCGCCGATCCAGGAGTGCTAATTAACCTCTCCCGGAGGCCGACACTGGCGCAACGCACACGGGAGAGCGCCGGCCGGCACTTCCGCCGCGGGACGTAATGGACCCGGCGGCACCCTGTTAAACTGAAACGGCCCCTCGTTGGGGCCGGTGCCTCTGCGTGATGGATTGGCGGCCTGAATTGCTCAGGCGGCGTTTAATCACAGCGGTTGGGGTCAATAATGTCTGTTGTGGTCAGATATAGCCTATAGGGGGGGGGGGGGGGGGCGAGGACAGCCTTGAGGTACGGACCAGAAAACAAATACCTGATGCATGTTGCAATGATGCAAAATTATTTAACCGTTGTAAAAATGTGATAAGCATGTGGGTATTGACAGAATAACATCATTCATTCAATTATTCTCGGTTGTTTTTCAATTGTTTTCAGAGCTAGTCCTATCAATAACGGTATAAGAAAAACATACCCTTGTCTAGACGCATTATTTCAATTTTCCACAGCCTTACACCAAGCAGCGGTACGATAAACAGCATGCTAGTAATCGCTATTCGGAATGTTCGGTATTATTGACGCCACCTGTAGGCTTCAAATTTCAATGCACGCAGCGCGGGATGCATAAAGCGTCCGAGGTAAATACATCTATGCTGTTTTACAAATACATCTATGCTGTATACTCTAATGCTGCTCTCATTTGAAGTGCTGGTAACCTGTTCCTTGTTGTTCCATGTAATTCCCATCCGGTGTTAAAGGAAATAGTTCACTTTTTAACATGGGTTTTGAACTGGAATAGCAGTTCCGTAGCTTGGGCTGAGACGAGCATAAATCAGGAGCTTTTACAGCCCAACGATCACCCTAGGCAAAGATATTCTATTTCTCGTCCCGAAAAAGGTGTCTTGCGTTGAGGATGTGTGCCTTGCATATATTTCCATCCAGTATGAAAAGAGCATGGGGTCCCGAAAATTCTTCAGAAACTAGAGAAATTATCTACGAGAACTCTAGAGAAATTCTCGTACTGATCAATTAGGACATTCAGGGGAACATTATCAGATCGAGCAGATCGCCCAAATGCCGGTGGCTGCGATAATTTCTCTGTTTCTGAAGAATTTTCGGGAGCCATGCTCTTTTCATACTGGATCGCGTGTGCCTTACAGAAACTGAAAAGTTCTTCCTATATCAAAATATAGAAAAAAATCTTTTGTTATAAAAAGGTTTTATTTTCTTTGCTGATTATTTTGAACATAAAAAATAATAAATCATTGCAAAAAAAAAAATAATTTCGTGAAAGTGAACTATTTCCTTTAACCTTCCAGGCGGTGGGGGGGGGGGCAATTTTTTGCCCCCCCTTTAGTTTTTTCGATATATCTCGAGAACCGCTGCGCCGATCGTCACCAAACTTTCAGTACCCTCCCGGGAGCAGCTAGCGCACATGGTGACCAAAAATTTTTCCAATGGCTATGATAGGTTGGCCGCTAATGACGTCAGAGTGACGTCATTTTTGCCATTTTCGACCCAAAAAAAAGTTTCGCGGGAAGAGCTGTCAGGCCTACAGCTTTAGAGATACATAAAAATGTTTCAGACATAAAAGGTGTGGAATCAAAAGGGCTACAAAACTGCTATTTCGGTTTTTCGATTTTTTTGGATTTTGACCCCCAAAAATCAAAAAATAGATTTTTCGAATATAATAGCCGAAAAATCCAAACACTTTTTTGAATTTCGAAAAAACCGGAATATATGTGATAGTACCTACCGCCTTCTATCTACATACCAAATTTGAGATCGATACCTCTTTTTTTGGCCAAGTTATAGCGAAAAAACTGTTCAAAATTGATGACGTCAAATTTTCAAACTCAATTTTTAGCAATTCTAGACCTCGTAGCGCAAAACAAAGACCACCATTAGACTCCCCGTGACGAGCTGCATTGATTCGATACCCATTTTATGCAAAAATATCAACTTTGAAATTTGACCTTTTTTGACCTGACCTTGACCTGACCTCCACCAGAAAGTGACCTTAACCGTACCTGATGGTCTTATAACCAACACCATTGAGTTGGAAATGAAAAACTGGCCATAAAACATGCATCGCATAACCTTAGTAAAGTTGGGCTCATGTGGTGACCCTTGGTGACCTTTGGTGACCTGACCTGGTATGACCGGTGACCTCTAATAGCAACATATGTACTAGACAACTGACGCCTCATCGCTGATTTTCGACAAAATGCGTTTTACTCGGTGTTATAGCGCTTTCCCTAGAAGCCCCGTGAACGGTGAAACATTTTGTCTTTGACCTGACCTGTGACGTCATCGGTGACCCCGAGGTCAATGAAATTTGGTTTCCCTCGACAAATTTGACAGGGCTATCGAACGCCGTTTGAATTTTCCGGATCCGTTCAGTAGTTTCGGAGATACGGGGGGGGGCAAAAAAATGCCCCCCCCCCACCGCGCGGAAGGTGGCTGGTAGGCCCACCGCCTGCCGGGTTAATGACATATGCTTTGCGATCCTTGCATTGTGTTAGTGACGTGTTGTCTTTCACTTTCCGTCCAGTACCAGTGTCCAGTGACATTTGCTTTGCTGCAATTCCAGTTAGGCTTTATACCTACAGCGGGCGTGCTGTGATGAAGCACTCGAGTCTCAGTTTCCTTAGCCGACACGTGCCCTACGGCCTACGCAGTTCTCTACCTGTGTTAGTGACGTGTGCTTCATTGCAGTTCCCGGCTAGTGTTAGTGATGATTGCTCTATTGCAGTCACCGTAAGTTAGTGAGGTGTTTCCTGTTACAGTTCCCATCCAGAGTGACGATGTGGTTCCGTTATCGCTCTTGTCCAGTGTCAGTGACGTTTGCTACGTTCCAGTTCCCCGGTAGTGTTAGTTACCTGTGTTCTATTGCAGTTTCCATCCATGTGTTAGTGATCTGTGCTCTATTGCAGTTCCCATGAAGGGCCGCTGGTGATGTGTTTCATTGCAGTTCCCAGCCGGTGCTACTGACTTGTGTTCTGATGCAGTTACAGTTTAGGGTAGTGAGGCTGGGGGGATCCATGTGATCGCAAGGCACCTCGCAGTTGCGATCAAACGTAAGTTGAATCGGAACAGATATTGGAGGGATCCATCACATCGTAGGCTAAGTAGATACGCAAGTTGTATCGCAAATGGTGAAGATACGAACTAACTTTACGAATCTTCTCGGTCGATCGGAAGGCCGATCGTAGTGAAGCTTTACCTCTTTCTCAAGAGAAAAATATAAGAAATTTTCAAAATTTTCACAAAACCGAAATATATGTTAAACAAATATGGTTGATGAACACGTGTGCAAAATTTGAAGTCGATTTCTTCAAAAATGGCTGCGCTAGAGCGTTTTAAATTTACACGTTGAAAACGGTCACTTTCACGTCATTTTTGTAATCACTTTTTTCAATTTTGAAATTTAAAAAGTGTTTTGGGCAATTTTTCGCGTTAATTGCGAAAATCTCACCAAAACATGTATCGCACCATCAATGATCCGATACGCCATCAGAGGTCGCGCCGCGGACAGGTGGGCGCGGCGATACCTAGGCCGCGTGGGGGTTACACTGGTGTTCGGGAAGGGCTATGTCAACGCGAGGCAGGCCGCGGGGGAGCCGGTTGCGGCGCCGGTCCGTATTTGTCGGCGCCTAACAGTGCAGAGGTGCGTTTATGGCGGAGGGAGGGGAAGCGGTGTAGTGTCGGCAAGGCCGCACACGGGAGAGGGCACACGGGCCTCCCCCCATTCGAGTTGGGGCCCCTAATCTTTAGACCGCCGAAGACCATGTAAAATGAACTGAAATAATGATTGAAAAGACCGGGAGGGCCCATCTCGTTCCCCAGCAGGCCCATACGAGTCCATAAATGCCCAGTAGCGCAGCCAGGGGTATTGTGGTGAAATTTCAATGGCCCTCAAAAGACCTCAAAGGGCCCACAGATGGGGTCACCGGGTCCTCAGATGGTCTCGAAGGGCCCTCGGTTAGCGTCAAATGGCCCTCATCTGGTGTCAAAGGGCCCTCAGATGGCCAAATGAAGGGCCACAAGATGGCCTCAAAGGGCCCTCAGATGGGTTCAAAGGGCTCTCAGCCAACGTTAAACCTACCTCAGAAGACCTTAAAGGGCGTCAAAGGGCCCTAAACCTGCGTCAGAGGGCCCTGAGCTCGCGTCAAACGACCCTCCGAAGGCCTTGAAGAGTCCTTAGCTTGTGTCAGAGGGCCCCCAGCTGGTGTCAGTGAGCCCTCCTCAGCTGGCGCCAAAAGTCCATCTGAAGGCCTCAAACGGTCGTCAGCTGGAGTACAACGGTCCTCAGATGCCGTCACGCGGCCCTAAAAAGTCTCAATGAGCCCTTATAAGGTCTCAAAGGGCCCTCATTTGGCCTCAAAAGGCCCTCCGCTAGCGTCAACCGGACTTCAGAAGGCCTTAAAGGGCCCTTATCTGGTGTCAGAGGGCCCCCAGCTAGTGTCAGAGGGCCCTCAGTTGTCGCAAAATGGCCATCAGAAGGCCTCAAACGGTCCGTAACTGGAGTCCAACCGCAACGGTCCTCAGGTGGCGTCAAGCAGCCCTCAAAAAGCCTCAAAGGCCGCTTAGAAGGCAGCAAAGGGCCCTCATATGACCCCAAAGGGTCCTCTGCTGGCGTCAAACGGACCTCAGAAGGTCTCAAAGGGCGTCAAAGGGCCCTGAGCTCGTGTCAAATATAAAAGCGCCCTTAGCTGGTGTCAGGAGGCCCCCAGTTGGTGTCAGCGTGCCCTCAGCTGGTGTCAGAGAGCCCTCAGTTGGCATCTACATACTGGCCATCAGAAGGCACCAAACGGTCCTCAGATGGCGTCCAACGGTCCTCAGCTGACGTTAAGAGGCCCTCAAAAAAGCCTCAAAGACCCCTCGGCTGCTGAAGAGGCCCTTAGCCTCAAAGGAAACTCAAGAGACGTTAAACGGCCCTAAAAAGGCTTGAAAGGGCCCTCTGCTGGTGGCAAAGGGCTCGCATATGACGTCAATAACAGCTTTGTCAAAAATGGACCTGAGAGACCTTGCCGGTCCCTGGTTATAAGGGACTCCTGTCTCTTGCAGTAACCTGAGTGGCCCACGTTTACTGAGGGGCCCCTGGTTATTGAAGGAGTCCCTGGTTACTGGAAGGACCCCTGGTTATCAGAGGGGTCCCTGGTCACCTGGTGGGTCCCTGATCAATTGAAACCTCCCGATCATCCGAGCGCCCCCTGATTGCCTTGGTCTTGGCGTTGGCGTACAGTTTAAAGTCGTCGGCACACTGCGGCCTCCTCTTTCTCAACAAGTCCCTCTATTTCTTCTGCAGCGAGGGCGATTTCGTCAAAATACTCCTCCATCGCGAAGCCTCGTGCGCAGACGCAGTCTTCGGGGCGCTCGCTGCGCCAACTCTTGACGCCAACTGACGGGCTCCAAATGGAACAGATGGACTCCGAAACGAACATGGGAATGCCGACACATGATCCCTCCAAATTTACAGAGGAGGAGATGTCCCTGACAGCCTATTTGCAATAAGGGTCACTTTTACACTATAGACGTATGGGGAATTCGACCTTATCGACATGGTACTACGAGGTCAGCTGATCTGCTTGGCATTTAAATCGTAGTAAAACTGGCATTTAAACGCTGCGAAACAACTTACGTACAACGTAGCTCCGATTTGCCGCTCTTTCTTTTTCATCCCTCCGATTTTCTTCCGATCAAGAGAAGTTTCGTACCGAGAGAAGTTTCGCAGCCACGTCCGATATAACTTACGATAGCACGGATCCCCCCAGCCTGAGTATCATGTGCTCTGTCGCAGTTGCGGTCTGTTGTAAGTGACTTGTTTCTTGTTGCAGATGTCATCCAAAGTTTACGATGTGGTACCATTATCGCTCCTCAGATATATTAGTGACGTGTGTTCTGTTGCAGTTCCCCGCTAGTGTTAGTGACGTGTGTTCTGTTGCAGTTCCTCACCGCGTTAGTGCCGTGTGCGTGCTCTATTACAGTTCCCGTCCGGTATTTGACATGCATTCCGTTGCAGGCTATCGCTCCTAACGACTGATAGTGGCACGCAGTTTCTATGTGCCCAGAGGAGGTCGATGTTCCGGAGTATGTCCCTCTCGGCTGACCGGCCCGCCTCGACGTGGACCCATCGAGGCTGCGGGACCCCGACATAATGGCTGCTCCGGTGGTCACCAGGAGTCCCTTTGGCTCATGGTATGATCCCTGAGTGATAGCCGATAGCTGTTATTTAACCCTAGAACGCCTAGGGGGGGGGGGGTTGTATCAACCCCCCCCCCCCCTGAGGTTTTTTCGAAGTGCACGCTAAACGGCTTGTCGTAGCGGGCTGAAATTTTCAATACCCTCTGGGGCAACCTTTGCGCATCTTTTGCCGAAAAAAAATTGATCGGGTCATGTCAGGTCACGGAGTTATGACGTCATAAGAGGTACAGCCTCCGGCCGACAGTTACCAAACGTGTGCGCCGAATCCCTAGGTTTTCTGCCGGTGATACCCACATTGTTTGATGGATCATGATGAAACTTCCCATGCATGTTGGGGCAAGCATTGGCTATCGTGTGGTGCAAGAAAATTGACCGGGTCAGGTCAGGTCACGGAGCTATGACGTCACAAGAGGAACAGCGTCCGGTACTATTTTTGAAAAGCGCCCGAACCACTATTTTGCTAATTCTTGTCACCTCAATGGGAATATGCAGCAATATTAGCTTCTATAGGGAGCAAATGGACCTCCCAAATCCAAAAATACAATCAGATTTCAAAAATTTAAATTTTGATTTTTTGAATTTCTGCCGCCGACTGTGACCTTGCCGACTTCCGGCGCTCCCAACGCGCCATTCTTAGAGCTAGGGAAACGAAATACATACCAAACGATAGAGAATTGATCAAGGAACACGATAGTGAAGGTTTCAAGTCGATATCTCCCACCGTTTTGCCGCAATCGCCGCGGAAAGTTGAAAAAGTTTGATTTTTTCGGAAAATTTGACCTTTGACCGGTCATAAGTAGGTCAAATGTTGACCTAGGACCAAAAAATATACCACCAATCGCGAGATCTCGTTGAGAGCAATCCGTTGGTTTTTTCCGCTAAGCTCTACGACCTTCCGTTTCGAAACGCCAGGGGGGGGGGGTCGTAACAACCCCCCCCCCCCCCTGATCGTTCGTGTTATGAGAAATGGCCTGGTCGTGCGAGGGTTAAGTCCCGGAACAGAACCCGGTTTATATTACGTTCACGAATGCAATGTGACATTGGCGACAAACGTTCTGGCGTCTTTAGCGCAAGCGTCAGTCACAAGAAAGCTTCAACTTGACAGCGTAAAATGCGGAAATAATCCCTGTTGTTTTCCTACTACATAACAGTTCATTTGCAAGTGCCGTTCCAAGGAATTACCCGAACGGTCGAATAATATTTTATCGCTAGATATTTTAGATATTTCTCCTCAGTTGTTATTCTGCTCTCAAACAAATATGCATAACAGCGTGTTAGGCATAGTCCAGACCACTTCAATATCCATGAATTCTCAGAAAGCAAGCTTATGGAATTACACCTTTCACCTGGGATAACCAGATACGAACCCACGACTCATGCCGCCCAGCTGGGCATTTTCACACCACGGCCCGGAGGAAAATTCCCTTTAGATAGCCGAAAGATGTCACTGATAACCCAGTACCGCTTATTTTCGCTGAAGACGGGACTAGGGCGGTTAATGTTTATGTCGATTTATCATCTCACACACTTAACTCACCCAGTTTCCTACGGGTGGTTAGTAGTCGCTCTCACATCTTACATCCAGATGTACGTACAGCAGCCATTCATCGTCGAGATCGTACACGAGTCAGCTATCGATCATCTCGGAAAACATTCGAGGATATTTGGAGCCATCTCACGCACCGGACCAGCATCATTCATCAATACTAAGACCCAGGAGCCTTGCGGTGCTGAGAAATGAGGCCATAAAAAACGTTCAGGTTTATTTAGCGATGATCTGGAAACTCAAACTCACATTCAAATGAAAGGAATCTTTATTAGTTGTCCTCCGTACAGTCCAAACGAGAAATTTCGCCCGCTTTTTGGGTCGCTCAGATCTCCGACGTTCTGTACGAAAGGACACGGGGTCGAGAGATGCAGAAGCCGGCGCGGTCGGGCGTACCGGAGACCGTCCGACCGCGCCTCGGGGGAGACAGAGACAGAGACAGAGGGAAATAGCAGATACAGAACCCCGGAGACAGCACAGCAAGGTACTGAGAGGGCGCGCGCGGCGGGGTGCGGCGCCGTGCACCAGACCGGCTCGCTCTGCCGCGCCCCACTGGCCGCCCGTCCCTGCACACAGCGCGCCCGCCACGCAGCTCACCACTCGCACAGCTCAGTCACACAGTCAGTCGCTCGCTCTCTGGCGCTCAGGCACGCTCTCTACCTCAGAGTCCGTTTGTCGAGGTCGGTGGTCAGGCGCCGGCGGCGCGGCGACGCCCCGGTGGGGGCCGGCCGGGCGCCGCACATGGCACCAGGCAGTAACAATTTCCTCCGCCCCGTCTCGGCGGCAGCGCGACGCGCAGTACAAAAACAACAACAGCGTGTCTAGGGGGTGGGGGGCGGCCGCGCCGCGGGCTGCCGCGCTGGCCGTCCGCCCGCATCTGACACGCTCAGAGTCCCTCCTCCCGCCGGGCCGGCCTCGCCGGCCTATCACAGGGCGGTCGGCCGAGCGCGCGCGCGTCGTCGTAGCGTTGATCGTCGTCGCGTCCAGGCGTCTCGTCCGCTACACGCACGCCGCATACCTCTCTCTCGCTCGCTCGCTCTCTCGCTCTCACGCGCGCCCACCGACGCGCCACCCGAGGGTCCGATGGGGGTCGAGTCGCGGCCATCTGTGGGTCAGGCACACACCGGTCACGTCACACCACTCATACCGGCCGCTCACACAGACAGGCACACGGCGCAACAGGGCCACGCGAGGGGGCGCTGTGACTCAGTGTGTACAATTGGATAATACAGTGAGCTCGAACTTAGCCGCCATACTCTGTACATGGCTGAACTCGCTCGGAAAATGATAAAAACTTTCTAAGACTACGGAGCAAAATTATCAGTTTTTTAATTCACATTAGCATCAGGTGATCGGTAAAAAACGTGATCCAAAATATGAAGAACCTGAGTCAACGTAACGCCATCCAGCACGGCCCTGCTGTGCACTCCCACACATCCTGAGGTGTTTGAACGCTTCTATACACATTCAGTCATCTCAGCATACATACATGTGTAGCCCAGATATCAAACGTTCTTTAATCCAAACACTCGTATGCGTTCGACCATAGATAACAGTAGACCCAAAAATGTCATCCAAATAAAAGAGGAGGATACACAACATATAAATCACGTCAGGTAAGATATGGGGCTCGCGCTAGTGTTTCGGTCAAAAGTTTATGGGTCCCTTACTGCTTGCTGCTATACTTTGTGATATATCTACTTTTCGGTCTACTGTTACCTATGAACCTACAGAGCCATACGGAGACATGCCATCATCCTTATATCCTTACACACCATCCATCCAGGAAATTGCCCGTCGACATAATAAGCTAAGTGTTGAAACGTACAAATCTAAAGGAAATTGCATTTATAGCGAAAGGTCCCTTTTCACCATGCTGCAAGCTCGGTTGACCAAGACGGATCGAGCCGCAGCTAAAAAATTAAGTACGGAAAGCACGCGTAGTTCCCTGTGCATTTGTACAGCGTAGTTATACAGGCAGAGCGGCAACAAGCAGCCAACCACCAGAAGGATCCAGACTGAAGGATTCATTGTACATCCCAACGCTGAAGGATCTTAGAAAACCGGAAAAGAGGAAGAAGGAAAAAGGAAACTTTCTCGGATATTTCGATCGGAAGCCATTGTGGTGGTTCGGTATCTAAGAAAAAGTATGCTTCGTAGATAATACTTGACTGGAGATCAGTCTTTTTGCGACCATACATATAATCGACGATTGATGCTGTCCAAATAGTTCGCATGGGAGCTAAGCAAACATACGTATATCGGGAATACGGGACACTCTTCACACCCAGTCTGCGTCGCCCTTTTAACAGCTCTAAATGACATTAGGTTCGAAAACCGCTGAGTCGCCACCTTTCCACCGACCAGCCCGTAGCTCTGTACCTACACAACGTCACTCCATCCAGACGCCTCCTTCCCCACTCTACCCTCGGGGTCGGCAGTAACCCCTCTTTCCCTCTCCCCTCTCTCCCCATGTCACTTACCAGCTGCTGGCGGCGCTCTTCATCTTGCGCAGCTCCTTGGTGGCCCAGGTGGCCAGCGTTTTGGTGCGAGCCGTCTTGGAGCGCCGGCCGAGCGTCAGCAGCTCGTTAATGGCCTCGTTATCAACCAGTGGCAGGATGGCGCTCCCGAACGCCGACAATAGGTCACTGCGGGGAAGAGAGAGAGGTCAGACAACAGATCATTGATGGGAGAGGGGAGAGATCAGACAATATGCCGCTGCCCGCGAGCTGATACTAAGTCGGAAATGTTACGGTAGGTTACAGATAAAATGTCAGATGTTGGACACGCTGTACCGGTGGAAACGTGAGCGGTGAGAGGCAACACAACTACACAGTGCACAGGCCGAAACATAAAAGGTAACAGGGAATCGAGCTCGTAAACATTGAGTCCCTATCATGACCCCCTCCCTCAGCGTCCCAAAATTATATTTCGGCTTGGGTGTGAGAGGGGAATATTCGTCACTAGAACGAGGGCTGAGAGTGGAAAAATGCCAGTCAGGAAGGCACAAAAAAGAGCGGAAAACAGGGATCAACAATGCATTTGTGAATGTTGAAGGATGTGGGAGCTGCTTTATAAGATAATTGAATCGAAAATGGAGGGAGGTAAAAGGTACCCGCAGATGCTCTTTATTGGTAAAATAGGGAGTGAAAAATTGCTCTGGAAAGTTGGAGGTGAGAGTGGAAAATTATTTTGATTTCGATGTCATTTCCCACCCAAACTGGTAAATTTTGGGACACTGCCCTCCCTCCCCGACCGTCCCTCTCCCCACTTACCCGAGGAGGCCGGCGGCGGCTCCCAGACTGCTCTCTGATCGCTCCTGGTCGCTGGCCACCACGCAGATGAACTGGATGATATAGGCCACGTGCGGCTGGAGCAGAAGCACGTCCGGACTGGCCACCTGACCGTCGCCCTTCAGGCCCTGGATGATGCCCGAGTAGGCGTCCAGACACGTCTCCCGCAGCTCGTTCAGGTAGTCGACCATCTCGTAGTCCGACTGAAAGTGAAGGGAGTCTTAAATAAACCGACATGATAACGAATCACAAAACTCGATACCAGATATACCAGATACCAGAACACTTGAAAGAACGTTACGAATAGAGTAGTGACACTCACCCGGTCCACCTGAGCCTGAGAGGCCTGCATCAGCGTCTGCAGTGACACGTCCAGGTACTTTTTGAACTCGCCGCCAATGGCCAGCGCAATGTCGCCGAACACGGTCAGAATGTGCGGCTTCACCGACCGGTGAACCGACTGGTTCTGAGGGACAAAGGAAGAACACGGTCAGAATGTGCGGCTTCACCGACCGGTGAACCGACTGGTTCTGAAGGGAAGAGGGACACGGTCGTCGGTCAGGGTACGATGGTGGTGATGGAGACGTGCCATGGAGACTAGAGAGCTTGGATGTTGACTACTCACATCAGTTTAATCGTTGACGGGCACAATGCGTATCAAATAGCTTGAACCTTGAAGAGCATCGACTTTGGACGAAAAGTGAAAGACAGTGCCCAAAACATTTCAACTAGTTCATCTAAAAACAAACACATTCTTGAAATACAAATAAAATTACCCCAAGCTACCGAATGTCTTACATCCCATACTGCCGTCTTATAGCATGTGTGTGTCACCATTCATATTCTGTTCGATATCTGATCTGTATCTGACCGCCGTACTCACCCCTAAGTTCTCCAGCAGGATGTTCATGATGTCGTCGCAGTGTGGCAGCACTCGCGCGCCCACCGCTCGGCAGATGTCGCCCACCAGGCCCACAGCCACCGAGCACACCTGGTACTCGGTGTGGTTACGGAGTCCGATCAGCAGGTACGGCTTGAATGCGTCCAGGTACTTGATGAACTGCTCACCGAGCACCTCGGCCAGCACGGAGACGGCGTTCAGTGCGTCCTCCTGCACACTGCCCACGCGCGCTGAGGGTCGAGAGGGTAATAAGGTTGGTTAGAAATAAAAGGGTGCACCGCAGTGACACTGCTGAGAGGGACACGACAATGATTAGAAAGAGACGAAATATGCATGACAGATAACGGACAGCAATTATTAGGGACGGGGGCATTGGAAGCAGGTCACGCGATGTAGGAGCCGATGCCATCCGAGGTTACGGAACCACCCATGAGCCAATCGAATCATTGGCTATTCCAATTCCCCCCTTTCATACCCAACGATAACACTACGGTCTGCGTTTTCAGGCACGGCAGCCGAAAGGCCACTCACGGTTGGCGAACATCTGCAGGAGAGCCGTCATGATCTGGTCCGAGATGCGCGGCGCGTCCTCCGCAGTCACCTTCCTAAGGACACTGCTCAGGGTGGCGCACAGCAGCGACTGCAGGTCGTTGTACTGGGCCCGGTCACTGCCGGGGGGACAATAGAGGTCAGCTAGGACAGAGCAGCGACTGGAGGTCGATGTACTGCGCCCGGTCACTGCCGGGGGACATGGGCAAGTCAAATAGGGGGGAATGCTTGTTTGTTTATGGGGACTTTGGGGCGCGTCGACTGCAAAGGTGGTTTTTTTTTTGCGCCCATAGATAGGGGAATACCTCGCATGGTCGATGTTTAATAACACAGCATTACGGAGCTGTTGCCTTAGGTTTGAGTTATAGATGTAGTTCGAGAGACGTACCTGTTGTTCTGAATGTGGTTTTCCATCTGGAGGACGTGCTGAAGCCGCTCCAGGATCACCACCACCGTCTTCTGCACGGTAGCGTAGCAATCCTTGGGCGAGTTCTTCATCATCTCCATCAGAGCCTCGTACGCCGAGCTGCGCAGGTTGCTCTGCAGGCGAACACAAGAGGGCGGTCAGAGCAACTCATCGACTTCCACAACAATTCCCCATTCATCGCTCCTTGCAGTCACAGCAGACACTCGCCCTTTCAGACACCCTCTCAGCAGTCTCTGTTCACTCACCCTACAGCAAACACCATCAAATACCAGCTGAGTGGCATACAGAAGGAAAAATACAACCCTGCTCAGCTCTCAGACGCTCACGGCTCACCTGGTTACCGTCGGCGCGGCCAGTCGTCTCGAGCAGACGCTCCACCAGCGCCTCGAAGTACTTGGAGAGCAGGTAGGTCTCCGGGTCGGTGGACTCGTCTTCTCCCTGGCTCTGCGCCGACTCGTAGGCCCGCTCCGAGAGTGCCGAGATGGCCCAGCACACGTTGGTGGCCACCCGCGGCTCGGCCTGCAGGCCGGCCACCAGCGTCTCCAGCAGCGGCGGCAGGTGCGCCTCGTTCAGAGTGGCGTCCGGTATCAGCTCACAGACGCGGCCGATCGTCCACGCCGCCGTGTCCTGGCGGAGACGATAGAGAACGGGAGGGAGGGTCATGGCAAGCCAAGGTAGATAAATGAACGGTGCGCCGGTGGTGGTAGCTCAAAATGTTCCTATCAAAATTCAGTGTGTGACACATGCTATTTGGAAGTAATGGGCTGTTTTCTCAAGACTAAAACACTTCGCTTATATTTTTGTATTCAAGCGTATAATCAGCAGTTCAGTAGTCACAAAAGCTGCTGCAGTCGCCTTTCATCAAGATATGCTAAAATAAAGACGAGAGAAGCAAACGCCGAGAACCCAGCTGCATTCCAATATCTGCGCAAGCTTACCTTGACGGCCACGACAGGGTCCTTCATGAGCTGCATCAGGATGGGCAGCACCTGTTCCACCAGCGGCTTCAGCTTGGTGCTGTCCGGACCCTCCAGTATCGAGCCTGCCGGACATAGGTCGCACGAGTACGTTATTGGTGTGGTTTACACTTTACCGAGACCGGTAACCAACAGAAGTCAACCGGCCGAGTAGCAAATAGAAAAAGGAAAAATAATACTGCAACATTGTGTAAGAGCAGCACACTCACATAACCGAAAACAAGAAAGAATGCGTCCGATACAGCAAGTTCATTCATCCTAGGCCGGGCCATCAATCCAGTCATAGTTGCAGTTTGCGATCAAACAAGAATAATAATGACGATAGCTACGTGAACGAATCAATTTTCTTTTCTAGTCATCCTTCCCGACGGCTACCCTTTCCTGTTTTCTGCCCGTCCCCGGTACGCACCGAAGGCCATGAGCGCCGCGTCGCGGAACTTCCAGTCGGCCGATTTGATGTGCTGCGTCACAAACGGGAGGACGTGCGGCACGATGTCGTCCTCGACACAGGAGGCCAGCAGCATGAGCGACACGCCGGCCGCCTTGGACGGATTCCAGTCCTCCTCGTCATCGCCGTCCTCCTGAGGAACACACCCGCCAGTCAGTGAGGACACGATCGGGAGGATAAGGGTGATACTACAGGGGGACAATGCTAAAACAGCTGTTTGCAAAATCAGAAGGTATATGGGCGTGAGCAGCAGTCGATTAATGAGCATGGGCGCACTGAGTACTGAGTGCAATGAGCTAAAAGAGCCGTCATCACTATGTCAACTAGGTAGGTACTAAGAAATTACAAGTCAACAATCCTCAAGACCACTTTAGTTACATCTGCAAGCACATTGTTTCATTGAATGTACTATTCTCTGAGCAATAGCCACTTGTCAAAGGTATCAGCTAGATGACGCATTGAACAAACCAAGTATAGCATTACTGTTCTTGCCGTGTATCGGGCCTTATCGATTCTTCAAGTGCATGATGTGACAATAGCGTCACAGAAATAAATAAAAGCGCGAGTTATCCATTTCACATGATAGGCAATCGCACAGGAAAATAGTCCCTACTCGAGTCACAACGCATCGACCTATACCCCATGCCTCTCACTCAGCCGGTGAACCGCCCTGTGCCGGCCCTGGCGAGGCCGGCGACCGAACAGAGCACAAGGGCCCGCCACGGCTTCGCAGATCCCTGCCCTTTGCCTTTCAAACACTCGCTAAATACTACTGATTCCAGCCACCCGGCCAGCGACAGCAACTTTCCACCTACTGATAGATGGATACCTACCGTACCAGCTATGAATTCCCCCTTTTGATTTCCACCCTATCAACGACTCCCGTCCATGATGCCGGCGCACCTGTTTGGTGAGCCGCTCCATCAGCACCGGGGTCAGGTACTGGAGCGCGCCCTTGGCGTAGAAGCGGCTCGTCTGTTCGGGCGGCCGTCCCAGGTCGGCGGCCTCCTGTGCCTCGATCTCCAGGTCGACCTCCTCGTCACAGACGGATGACCAGAACTCGATACCTTGCAGCGCTACCTCGTCCACGTCCGACTTCATCGCCTCCAGGGTGATCTGCCGAGAGACGGAACGGGGGAAGTCAGACTGAGGGTTCGGAGAGTTACAGACGAAATGGTGGAGTTAATTTGAGCTGATCGGACAAACAAGGCTGGAGGGGAGTTAGTTAGTGTGAGCTGACCGAAGAACCAAAACGGGGGTTATCAGTGTGAGCTAATCGGAGAGGCAGCAAAACGGGAGGAAACGGGTCAGCGATGACGAGTCAAAGCGCCGAGACTCGACGCCGGAGTGAGCCCTCGACTTATGATGATGATCATTAATTGCAATATTAATTAGTAATATAGTATTAGTTAATTGCAATATTAGTTATTATTTGCAACGATAAAATAATAACAAACAATGCAGTAACGTGACCAAACCACTGCTGATAACCTAAGTTTACGTTTCCTGCGATAAAATGTTTGTATGCTAGGAATCCCGGAGCCCGTTCGGCGTTCCTTAATGAAAATTAATACATACTTTACGGTGCGTTCACTGGAGATTAACCGTGCGTTAATTCGAAGGTAGCCGTGCACCAATTTAAATTGGTGCACGCGCGTGCAGTGATGACTTTCTCGACTGGTTTTTCGGAAGGGTCATTGACTTTATTCTAAGATTTCCCATAAAGGGCCCTTTTTAGTGGCATGGACTAGGTTTAATTTTCATTTAAATTCGCACCGTTAAGCATGTATTAATTAGTTTAACACATGGTTTCCGTGCATAAATGGTTTTAACGCACTCGTGGATGGAATGGAGCACTTGTGCGTTAATGCACTCGTTTCACTCGTGCATTAACACACTCGTGCTCCAATCCATGCACGTCGTGCGTTAAAACCATTTACACACGGGAAACCATGTGTTAATATATATTAAAAGCTATCGGACTATCGGTATTGATAAACGCCTTAGCACTAGCCCATTATCAGTGATATTAAACGCCCGAATCCCACAATCAACAATGCAGTTTGATAAGCACTTAACTCGGGCCAGTATCCACCACCCTTTCCCAAAGCATACACACCCAGCATCCAACACTCATACTTTGACTCACCCAATCTCCCCGCGTGTGGTGTTGTGCCGAGTCAGTCCACATCTTATCCTCTCAGCCCGCTCCCCTGCCCCCCCCCCCCACCGGTAGTGACACTCACCGCAAACAGCGCCGGGCCCATGTAGGTCTCCATGTACTGATAGTAGTTGGTCATGATTTTGACTAGGCACTGGAGCGCGGCCACTCGGATCTGCGTATCGGAGGACTGAGTGGCCTCGCACGTCACCTCCATAATGTAGTGACGTTCCGCCTGGGGGCACACGTCAGCTACGTCAGCGCGAGACATAGCGAGTCGTCCTAAAATAGGCTCAATAGAGTGAACGAACAGACAGATAGTTGAAGTGAAAATAAAACAAAGGTCATATTTTTCATAATTGAACAGCTGAACACTTTGTAGCCCAATGAAAATGATACAAAACCTTCTTCTGTAGTTCATCTTAACAACAATTATAGCACACGTCACCACGATTGAATTTTCTCACGTACATCTTTCTCGAAGTTGGACTTTGTGAACTCGAGCGAGTTGAGCAGCGCGTTGGTGGCCGCCAGTCGGACGTGGCTGCTGGGCTCGTCGCGCTTCATGCCGTGGATAATGGCCGTCAGGATCTCGTTACTGCGAGAGGCCAGCACCTCGGCGTCGATATCCTGAGGACAGCGACAGTGGCATCGTGGTAAACGACGGTAGCGACAGCAATACAACGTTTCCGAGTGTAGATGCTTCCGTTACACTACCCCGGTACACACATTATGATACACTCCTGGAAACCCCCCATGTCCGCTCACAAGCCGCTCATAAACCTCCACTAGCAGCTCATAAACTCCCACCAGCAGCTCATCAACCCCCACCAGCCGCTCATAACCCTGCCAGCCGCTCATAACCTCCACCAGCCGCCCATAGCCCACCTGGCAGATGTATCCGATGGCCTCCAGCGACGCCTCCTTGATGATCTCGGTGGAGCCGGGCCCAATGACGTTGTTGACCAGCACCGACACCAGGTCGGTCCACTGGTTCTGCGGCAGCTCCACGATGGCGATGTAGGCCACGCACTGGGCCGCTGAGCTCGGACGGTTGTTCTCCGTGCCCAGCGCCGCCAGAATCTGAACAGGGGTGGATGAGTGAGAAGATTTATTTAAAAACAAAACATGGAATAGTTAATACTTAATGCAGCAGCAGAGGCACAATGAATATGGGCATGATTGCAAGCAGCGTGTGCAACGTGTAGATAAGGTTGCATGCGCTGCCACAACGTTATCTACATGATGCGTCAGGACAATGTTGTACGTACAACTTCAACTTACTCACTGGGTGGGGGTGGGGATTGGGGTGGGTGGGGGCACTGTTTTATCTCTGTGTCATTTAGCATTTCTTTACATCTTTTTTGTGTAACTGCTGTGTTTTTATGTTCTTACTGTAAACTTGACACTTGAGCCGAAAAGCCGTGAACATGCGGAGGTCATACGAAATAAATGATGATGATGATGAACGTAAACGCCCCACAAACACCTTTCCAAAAGGCACGAGAACGTGAGGGAAAAACAATCGGCCACTCTTTTTTCCGCAGTGTCTCCCCGACCCGCGCCCGTCGTTTGTTTTCCCCCGCCTCCACCCGACGCGGTCCACCGAGCGCCGCTCACGTTTCGTTTGACGTGCTCCTTGACGTCGGGAGGGAAGTCGAGCCAGCGCTGCTGGTGCATGGCGCGCACGGTGGTGTCCTTGGAGGTGAGCGTGTTCTTGAGCTGCAGGCCGGCCGCCATCCGAGCCACCGGGCTGTTGGCGCCATGGTACAGGATGTCCGAGAGCGCCTTCACGTACTCGGGCTGTGGACAGAGCGCGGGCCGTGGCCCGGTGTCAGAGACATGGAGACATTACAGGAGCCAGAGACATGGAGATATTACAGGAGCAAACGATAAAATGAGAAATCATGTATAACAAATAACAGAAAACTGTCAATCACTGATTATGTGCAAATACACTGAGCATTAAAGCACTGTGTATTTGCTCCAGAAGAAGCAAATACTCCAGAAGTTCTGTGATTGCTTTATGCCAAATAAAAAAAAATGCTTCCTTAATGCACACTCAATAGCAAAGTGTGCTTCACCACAAAGGCGACCATGGACCAGTCATCAAATTGCCACCATTTACACATGGCCATTACTTACAAAGTTTTGTGATGCTGCTTGCTCCAAGAACTGCTGAGCTTGTTCCAGTTCTGCCTTATCTGAAAAAGAATGCCTAATTGTGTAAGGTGCTATAAAAATGACTATTCTAATTCTTATGGCTCTACTTTAAGCTAAGGCAATGTAAGGTAATTGACCATCTAATCACATCTGTCAAAATGTACATTTTCATCATTTCAGGTCAGCAATATAACACTTCTGAAATTAGGAGAACAGTATAGGAATAGTTGTAAGCTGAAATAATTAGAAAACATCCTAAATTGCAGTAATCTAGGAGCAGTGGATCAGTTGACAGTCATCCTGAATAATGAGCCATGGGCAAAACCAGCTTATAGTGAGATTGTCAATATCCTACAATTTGCAATGTTACAACCTTTGGAATCAAGAAGTGCAATTTCAGAGAGGGGTATCTAGAATGGAAGCACACCAATGGCAGGTTTCAAATCACAAAAATGCCCCAGGCTAGGAAGAAGGATGCAAAATAAGTTTTGCCAACTTAGTTTTACTGCAGCAAATATATTTCACAAATTATTTGGACTATCTAAAATGTATCTTTATTACTAATGCATAACTGTGAAGAACAAAAAAGCTTCATTCATTAGAAGACTTTGAATTAAGACAGCAAGGGAATGATATATGCATTTTTTAGCAAAATTAAAAATGATTTTATTTTTAAACTTCTTAATTTAAGAGTAGGTTGTCTTTCCAGAAACATAAACCAACCTCACACGTGAATTTTCAAGCAGTACTTCGTGGCAACAAATGTTGTCAAATAAATAGGTAGGTAACAAACCAAATTTCTTCAATAAAAATTAGCTTAAGTAATATTCAATGATTTAATCCTGTGCACCATCCCCATCTGACATTGATGCATCTGCAAAATCATTTCCTTTCCACCAGAGTAAACTTGTAGTGTGTGACAAATTGTTAAATTCAGCAATCGTTGAAATGTTAACAGGAAAAAGCAGTTCATCCAGGACACCATAGGCATAAATATTCAGAGATTATGCAAAGTTAAAAAACAACAGGTAAAAATACAACAAGTATGAAGTAAGGACCTATGTCAGGCCCAGCAACAATAGTCGCGTATACATAACATTTTTTACGATGCTCTAGCTCGTTTATTTGGCAATAATTTTGATGCAGTGGTTTTCAAATATTTAGAGGGGATCATTTTGTAAATTGTTAAGCACCATTGGCATCTTTTGCAACATCAAGGACGGAGATATAAGCTTGCAACAAACCCTATGTAAAAGCGTCTAATCTGAATCACGTTATCAAGAGGAGACTGATGATATTGACATCAACACAATTAGGTATGTTATCACATCAAACATAAAATAGCATGATAAGAATTCAGTCAAACATGAAATGGAAGAAAACTTTTACTTACCAGGCGAAACTGTCTTCTCTAGGATTTGAATAAGCTGTCCAGCTGATTCGGATATCATCTTTTCAATATTAATATAAGCCTAAAACACAATAATGACCTAACTACACGACTAGGGGTTGCTGGTGGGCGAAATATCGAAGTGGAATGTCTCCGTTCCAATCTCACGTAGCTGATGCTTGGTACTTATGGTAAATTATACAACATATATTGGATTACGGGAACACCCGCGCGGCACACGCTTCACCAACGGACAACGCAAAGACGGCACGCATGCCGTTTGTTGCCATTGGTACAGCTGTCAATTTAGCAGCAGATTGATTATCCAACTACAGTTTGATATTCAGGGTGCGCCGATTTCGCCCAAACTTGCCCCAGGGACCAAGTCTGACACGCTGAGCACGAATCTGATGTCAGAAATCCGCTATTCTCAACCGATCACCCAAATTTACCGTTTTTGAGTTCGTCCATCTACAGATTGACAAACTCCAGGGGCCATCGATTTTGCCCAAAACTAGTCTAGGGGACCAAGTCTGACACGCTGAGCACGAATCTGGTGTCAGAAATCCGCTATCCTCAACCGATCACCCAAATTTACCGTTTTTGAGTTCGTCCATCTACAGATTGACAAACTCCAGGGGCCATCGATTTCGCCCAAAAATGGGTCTAGGGGACCAAGTGTGACACGCTGAGCACGAATCTGGTGTCAGAAATCCGCTATTCTCAACCGATCACCCAAATTTACCGTTTTTGAGTTCGTCCATCTACAGATTGACAAACTCCATGGACCATTGATTTTGCCCAAAATCGAGTCTAGGGGACCAAGTCTGACACGCTGAGCACGAATCTGGTGTCAGAAATCCGCTTTTCTCAACCGATCACCCAAATTTACCGTTTTGAGTTCGTCCATCTACAGATTGACAAACTCCAGGGGCCATCGATTTCGCCCAAAAATGGGTCTAGGGGACCAAGCGTGACACGCTGAGCACGAATCTGGTGTCAGAAATCCGCTATTCTTAACCGATCACCCAAATTTACCGTTTTTGAGTTCGTCCATCTACAGATTGACAAACTCCAGGGGCCATCGATTTGGCCCAGAAATGGGTCTAGGGGATCAAATCTGACACGCTGAGCACGAATCTGGTGTCAGAAATCCACTTTTCTCAACCGATCACCCAAATTTACCGTTTTTGAGTTCGTCCATCTACAGATTGACAAACTCCAGGGGCCATCGATTTTGCCCAAAAACGAGTCTAGGGGACCAAGTGTGACACGCTGAGCACGAATCTGGTGTCAGAAATCCGCTATTCTCAACTGATCACCCAAATTTACCGTTTTTGAGTTCGTCCAACTACAGATTGACAAACTCCAGGGCCATCGATTTGGCCCAAAAATAGGTCTAGGGGATCAAATCTGACACGCTGAGCACGAATCTAGTGTCAGAAATCCGCTTTTCTCAACCGATCACCCAAATTTACCGTTTTTGAGTGCCAGCTGGAGTTACTCAATCTGTGGATGGACGAACTCAAAAACGGTAAATTTGGGTGATCGGTTGAGAATAGCGGATTTCTGACACCAGATTCGTGCTCAGCGTGTCACACTTGGTCCCCTAGACCCATTTTTGGGCGAAATCGATGGCCCCTGGAGTTTGTCAATCTGTAGATGGACGAACTCAAAACGGTAAATTTGGGTGATCGGTTGAGAAAAGCGGATTTCTGACACCAGATTCGTGCTCAGCGTGTCAGACTTGGTCCCCTAGACTCGTTTTTGGGCAAAATCAATGGCCCATGGAGTTTGTCAATCTGTAGATGGACGAACTCAAAAACGGTAAATTTGGGTGATCGGTTGAGAATAGCGGATTTCTGACACCAGATTCGTGCTCAGCGTGTCACACTTGGTCCCCTAGACCCATTTTTGGGCGAAATCGATGGCCCCTGGAGTTTGTCAATCTGTAGATGGACGAACTCAAAAACGGTAAATTTGGGTGATCGGTTGAGAATAGCGGATTTCTGACACCAGATTCGTGCTCAGCGTGTCAGACTTGGTCCCCTAGACTAGTTTTGGGCAAAATCGATGGCCCCTGGAGTTTGTCAATCTGTAGATGGACGAACTCAAAAACGGTAAATTTGGGTGATCGGTTGAGAATAGCGGATTTCTGACACCAGATTCGTGCTCAGCGTGTCACACTTGGTCCCCTAGACCCATTTTTGGGCGAAATCGATGGCCCCTGGAGTTTGTCAATCTGTAGATGGACGAACTCAAAAACGGTAAATTTGGGTGATCGGTCGAGAATAGCGGATTTCTGACACCAGATTCGTGCTCAGCGTGTCAGACTTGGTCCCCTAGACCCATTTTTGGGCGAAATCGATGGCCCCTGGAGTTTGTCAATCTGTAGATGGACGAACTCAAAACGGTAAATTTGGGTGATCGGTTGAGAAAAGCGGATTTCTGACACTAGATTCGTGCTCAGCGTGTCAGACTTGGTCCCCTAGACTCGTTTTTGGGCAAAATCGATGGCCCCTGGAGTTTGTCAATCTGTAGATGGACGAACTCAAAAACGGTAAATTTGGGTGATCGGTTGAGAAAAGTGGATTTCTGACACCAGATTCGTGCTCAGCGTGTCAGATTTGATCCCCTAGACCCATTTCTGGGCCAAATCGATGGCCCCTGGAGTTTGTCAATCTGTAGATGGACGAACTCAAAAACGGTAAATTTGGGTGATCGGTTAAGAATAGCGGATTTCTGACACCAGATTCGTGCTCAGCGTGTCACGCTTGGTCCCCTAGACCCATTTTTGGGCGAAATCGATGGCCCCTGGAGTTTGTCAATCTGTAGATGGACGAACTCAAAAACGGTAAATTTGGGTGATCGGTCGAGAATAGCGGATTTCTGACACCAGATTCGTGCTCAGCGTGTCAGACTTGGTCCCCTAGACCCATTTTTGGGCGAAATCGATGGCCCCTGGAGTTTGTCAATCTGTAGATGGACGAACTCAAAAACGGTAAATTTGGGTGATCGGTTGAGAATAGCGGATTTCTGACACCAGATTCGTGCTCAGCGTGTCAGACTTGGTCCCTAAGACCCATTTTTGGGCCAGATCGATGGCCCCTGGAGTTTGTCAATCTGTAGATGGACGAACTCAAAAACGGTAAATTTGGGTGATCGGTTGAGAATAGCGGATTTCTGACACCAGGGGCCGTATTCACGTCGACTTCGTAAGTCGATTTTCTTTCGTAAGTATAATTTGGTATTCACGTCAACACTTCTTAAGTTTTTATCGACGGAGCTCACGTGAATAAAAAAATTTACTTAAGAAGTAGGTCAAACTTAAGAAAATTCTTACGAAAATGATCGACGTGAATACGGCCCCAGATTCGTGCTCAGCGTGTCAGACTTGGTCCCTGGGGCAAGTTTGGGCGAAATCGACGCACCCTGAATATCAAACTGTAGTTGGATAATCAAAGTGCTGCTAAATTGACAGCAGTGCCATTGGTTGCCATACCGCCGGTAATGTCACTGCGCCGCTCCCAATTTCTGTTCGAAATTACAAGCAGGCCGCTGAATCTTATTATTTACACCAATCAATGCTGCTAGATTTTAAACCTCGTCTGTCAATTGGGCGTACATAAAAATATCTGCTTACGTAAGCTCAAAAATACTTTGGTGAACACTTTTTTTGTCTTATGCGCAGTAGTTGTCTGCATTGAAAAGCGCCATCAGCGAAAATATTTCAGACACAATTTAGTGGCATGCTCCCTTTGGCATATGATGAATGCAGATTGCTCATCTTTACCGTGGGGGCGTCGTTCAAGGAGTGTTTTATCACTGTTTTATATCCCTTGGTTCAAAGCAGTTGGTATAAAGGGACCGCAAATAAACTGTTCAGTCAGTGAACTGATGTGTTATTTAGATAGAAGGCTACAAAAGGCATTTCTTTCAGATCCGTCGTCGGTGATTATCAGACTATACCAAATGTCGCGCAGATGCGAGACGCTGCGCCAGACGGGCCCTGGTGGTTTCTGGAGTCATAAATCCTACCCAACCTAAAAAAATGACACTTAGCCCGTCCCGTCTCCCCTGCCTCCTCCCGCCCGACGAAAACAACCCAAACAATACAATCATGTATTTAGTCACAAATTATGAACACAACTACAACGGCCGTCCGCTGTCGTCATTATACGCTGTGAGCAGCCTGCTCCGCGTCCGCACGGACTCAATCCACTCCACCGCCCGTTACCGCCACTCTACCGCTAGGGTTACCGCAGCGGCTGTGGCAGTGCCGGGTTCTAGTCGAGACGGCCAGGCAGACCCGATATCCCCACTGTGGCAACACTCCCATTCACCGACCCTCTCCGGCCGCAACCAGAGCCATTAGCCGATGTTTGGTATTAGTAAGTCAGCGCCGCAGTGTCGCCGTTACAAGTTACGCGTCGGTTCAGAACCAACCAACTTAGGCTCTATGCACAATGAGATGTTGTCGAATGTTCTTTGATTCGGCAGCCAAGAGCTACTGCAAGGTGCTCCAGGAGAGCTAATCATCCCCACGTGATCGATGGAAGCTATGCAAGGCGAAAGATCACACAAAACAAACGACGCTCTAGAGAAGCAATGTCCGCGCCTCGACACACCGCTAACTCAGATCAACTTTTTATAATGCATTTAGAAGTGCATATTGCTCTTCTAAACGAACACACAGCACTAATCAATATTCAAGATTTGTGTCTTATCCACATGAAGTTCTGGCATAAACTAAAGCCTAGCGTTCGGTTTAAATAAGGCCTGGCAGAAACCCCTCAGGCTGGCACTGCAAACAGTCTGTTGGGTCGGAGCGCGTCTGCCGTCCGTCGGTCGGCGCCGCTCACGAGTAGATGAGGCGGTCGGCGGTGAAGCGGTCGTTCAGCGTCCGACTGCTGGTCGCTGCCGTCGGTCGGAAGTTGCTCACGCCGGCGCTTTGCCGGCCCTCGGCCGACGCCTGGTGCTGTGAGCGGCCCCGCGCCTGGATGGCGGCAATCTCCTGCTGTATGCGCGGGTCCAGGCCGCCACGAGTCCGGGACGGCGGCGGCGGCGGGGGCAGCGGCGGCGGCGACGGTGGCAGCATGTCGTCCATGTCCTCGTCGTCGTCCATCACCGGCGCTGTGAGCGTGGGTCAGCAGGTCAGCGACTTGAGGACAGGGGGAATACTTCCAGCACCTGGCATGGAAATGTGGCACAGTATAAAAACATCCGGATCCTAAGTACACACTGGCCTTGTAGATACGTTACAGAGTCAGAAAGAAACGACAAAATTACAAACTACCTATATCATTTATTACTCCTAAGTCTTCCTCCGAATCCCAATACGACATCCAACACTACGTTCCAGTTCCACCGCGTGTCGCGGCTACCCACCTGTGCGCATCGGTCGGACGGCGATGTCGTTTTTGAACTGGACGGTGAGTAGACTGGAGCCGGCCGGGGCAGTCACAGAGCTGCCCGTCAGCCGGGTGCGGTTCAGCGGGCGCCGCAGTCGCGCCGGGGTCGCTGCCGGCACCCCGTCGTGGTACACCTGGATCCTGCCTCCCTGCTGGGGCGGCGCCGGCCGGCGGGCGGCGGCCCCGCGGGCCCCTAACCGCGCGGTAACACCCCGAGCGCCACCCCGTGTGGCAGCGCCCCGACCGCGCCGAGCCGTGGCCGCCGAGACAGTCTGGTGGACAGGGGTGACGGGTTATGGACGGCTACTCGAAAACCAGAGCAGCGTGAGATAAAAGCAAATCGATTACATCAACTGAATGAGAGCAAAGAGCTACGTACATCAATGTAGCAAAAATAAGCACCCAAAGTTCGTGTTTATCGAATAAGTTTAACAAACCAGGAAATGCTGGCCAATCCGCGATTATTTTCTCTGATGCTGTTCCTGTCCTTTGCTATCAAAACATACTGAACCGAACTGAACTGAACTTTATTTTGCCAGGATGTCGGATACCACGATAAGCCTACGCACCGTCAGGCCGCGTCGCTTCATGATGATCTGATCCCTGGCGTCGATGCGACTCAGCTGTCTACTGCTGGTGGTCAGCTGCTGCAGCGCCTGTCGCTTCTTCTTCAGCGCTAGCGTCGTCAGCCGCTGTTGAACACAACAGTTAATGGTTGCCCAGGAGAGACGCGACGGAAAACAAACGGGGTACACGGCCAGCGAAATCGAGAGTTATGTCAATTATTATTGAGCTAGCGAATTATCATTTTTCCTTAGCATGCTGATTGCAAGCGGTGTGGGAAGAAGCCAAATCAGCATTAATTCATGACAGTCAAGGCTGAGCGTGTTGTACCTTAGCGCCCTTAGCAGGAGTGCCCAGCCTTCCGGCGAGCTTGGAGCCTCGCACAGCTTTCACAGCCAGCTGAGAACGAATCGTACCACGGTCAGACACAACAATGCTCCTCAGTCGAGGCTATAAGTGGATGAAACTGTATCAACTGGCATTTTGCTCACATTGTTAATGATTTAACCGACAGCATGGATTAGGTGTTCCTGGATAGGACACTCCGCCGATTTTCCGACCACCCAATTTCACGGCAGATAGGGCACCGGCGCCATTTTAGTATTGCGTCCTACGGGCGAAAACATGCAAAAAGTTAACATTTACATATTTATTCATCAAAAAGGACTTGTGTGATTGCTGAGGAGCAATGGTAGTTGGCGACAATTTGCACTGACAAGTCAGGAATGTCGGCCCAGTTTTTGGGCTCCTAATAATGGTGCCGTGTGTTAAATGGAGCCTTACCAACTATGAGAAAGGACTACACCTTTTTAGGCGCAATTTCAAAAAGTTAAAGGCCAAATTCAAAAAGTTTACGTTCAAAATGCACGTGAACGTTTTGAATTTGGTCTTTGACTTTTTGAAATCGCGCCTAAAATGCTGTAGAAACATGTTGAAAGTGTCTAAAATCGTATTTTCCGAGCTAAAGCTCGCTAATTTTGCCCTGTGCTAGCGCGTCTACAGCATGGACCCAAACGGCGGCGGCCGCCGGTGCACTATCTACCGATGTTTCGGCGCTCCGCCACCACGGCGGCCGCTTGGTCGCAGGCGCTAGTGTTGGGGAATAGGGAGTGACCTATCCAGGAATACTTCATCCATGCCGACAGCTTATTTAATAAGTTATCCATAAGTGAGACAGTATGTTATAGCGATTAGAAGGCGCAAGGAAGGTGTTCTTATTTACAAAGACTAGCCTAGCACCAAAGACACAGCGGATGGAATAACATGGATGATAAACGAACGTAGACGCCTTATTTTCGGGTATCGTGAGTAAGCATTTCCGTGCTAAGGTAGACAAGACATCAGCCAAACTACATTATATTCAACCACCTGTGCTATATAAAACCATTCCATTAGTGAGGGGACGCATCACCTGTAGGGCATCAAAAGTGGTCCGGATTAGGTTACGGTGCACGCGCGGAAGTGTGGCCGGTATTTTCAAGGGAAGGCCCAGTCCGTCGTGCGCTGCAGTCTTCGGAAGCTGAGGAGAGTAACACTGGGTTTGGAGCATAGTCATCAAAAGGGAGACACCCGGCATCGTGCAGCTACACATTAACAGCACACATCACACAGGGTTACATATCAGAGCCCCGAACAAAATTCAAGCGG
Organism: Amphibalanus amphitrite; assembly: GCF_019059575.1. Lineage (NCBI taxonomy): Eukaryota > Metazoa > Arthropoda > Thecostraca > Balanomorpha > Balanidae > Amphibalanus > Amphibalanus amphitrite. The sequence goes on along the minus strand of NW_024883495.1, from coordinate 8,859 downwards.
TTATTCTCTCACAAGTGTGAGAAATGCAGACTACAGAGCAACCAGAAGAGAAGAGGTAAGCATGCTGACTTGGGGAATGTGAATGACTTTGGGACAAACATGGGAGACACAACGTGCATATTCTAGTGAAAGAAGGGTGCCGGTGTGCCATATCACTCAAAAGAAAAGTAAATTTCCGATACCGATCCTAGCATCAACCACTATTGTTTTGTTACCCCTACCGCATTTCAACGAAACTCAAACATGGCAACGTAATGACAGCTCTGGCCGGCCGGCGCGGCCGAACCTGAGCTCTGACCTGTTTGCGTTTGAGCGGTGAGGCGGTTGGTTTGGCCGACTCCAGGTGACTGCCCATGCGCGCGCTGGCCGCCCGCCACTTCTGGCCGAAGGAGGCACGGCTGGTGGAGCGCGCGGCGCCGCGCTGACCGCGGCCGGCGCCGCGGCCGCGCCCCCGCCCGCGCTGCGTGCTCGCCGCCCGGCCGTCCCGCGACGCCTCGCGCCAGCTGCCGCGGCCGCCGCGAGCCGAGCCGCGCGAGGCGCCGCGCGATGTCGAGCGGCCGCGGGAGGTGCCCCGGCCGCGGCTCTGACCCCGACCGCGGCCCCGGCCACCTGCAGGAGGCAGACAGATGTTGGTGACGGGTGGACACGATGGCAGCTAACAATCTATTGGTCAGCTACTGGTCTCACGGGTTAGTTATTTTTCTTTGCCATTTTTCTCTTCAAAGGAAGCCTGACGAACGTATCAAACTATTTCGTGGCATTATATGCTCGAGGTAGGGCAGGACCAGTCAGAGACATTACGCATTTTTTTTTTTGACCGATAAGAAATCCCGTTGTCCGTCGGGAAGCAAAGCTTGCTAAGTCTCATGTTTTACTATATTTGTATTGAATCTTATGCTCATGGCTCTGTCAGTCTGTGTTGTGTTATATACTCGTAAACACAATCCCGAATGACGAATGGCCATCGGAAGTAGTGAACACACCACAACGTTTGTCGATGTGTTACGCATCAATGATACGCCGGCGCCACAAAATCCACGTGTGTCTGCTCGATGGAGCGTTGGGTTCGAAGCACGAAGATCTACAAACTGGTTCGGGAAGCCGGCGTCAGTCCGACTGGGCTGCGTGCGTGGCACTGGGGCGTGTCACAGCTGCCGATCTGTAACTAGTCCCTTGATCTATTGGGGAGCAATGCAGTGCATACCCGATAGGTATACCGAATAAAACAACAAGATATCTTTTTGAGCTGACAATATTGCAAACATCACAAAATTAGCATGTGCTAAAATCAGGGATGCAGAGCCGTGGAAATTTCTGACGGCTCCGGATCCGGCTCCGGAGAAAAAATCGGCTCCCGCTCCGGCTCCGGCTCCGAGTAAAATGGTCCGGTTCCGGCGGCTCCGGCTCCAATACTCAGTACAGTCTGTCTTAATAGTACCGCGCAAAGTGACGGTGGATCCATCAAGCCTGACTGAGGTAGGGCCTGCTATAATTTGAAAGACACCGAACCAATTGACCTTGGGAATGGACGAGGATGTGAGTTGCTTCGGTGACTCAAATTTTGTAGGCCCTTCCTCAGCCAGGCTTGATGGATCCACCGTCACTTAGCGCGGTACTTTTAAGACAGACTGTACATCCCCTATGCAGTATGCAATTAAATACGGGTGGAAGAAAAAAGACGATGGGATTGGTGCACGTTAACCCTCGCCCGTATTGGTGTTTTTCCAGCCGCGAACGTATAAGGGGGGGGGGGGGGTCCGTTGGACCCCCCCCCCCTTGCCGTTTCGCCCCAGATCGAGCTAGAGCTTCGCGGAAAAAGCGAGCGTGTTGCCCGTGACGAGAGGAAGCCGATGATCCCAATTTTAAGGCCCTAGGTCATCGGTTGACCTTCCAGGTCAGGTCAATGACCCAAAAGTCGGGAAAATCGGGACCTGTTAGAAAGTCGTAAAGCGTGGCTATTATGGGGTTTTCGGGGTGCTGATCACGAATATCATGTTAGTTATGATCACAGATGATGTCTTCATGCATTTAGGCCAAGTCGGGTCAGGTCAGGTCAGGTCAACCAGTAAGGGTATTCGTAGTAGGTGGCAACCACCTCTGACAGCTTCGTAACATGTTACGAAGGTGCCAAAACTACTTCGTAAATGTTCATATGGTTGCTAAATTCGAATTCAGCTCCAAAAACTGGCCTAGAAACGTGTAAAACTCGAAAAAGTGAACCGAGGTCATCAAAGGTCAGTGACCTGACCTGACCTTCCGGTGACCTTGACTTGACACCCACCCTAATGCATGGGAGCAGCATCATATCCCATGTTTGAACGCTTAAAACCACGAAAAGACTGCAAACGCGCGGCTAATGCGAGCAGACATACGCCGAATCGCGATTCCGGCCAAACATGGTCTCGAAAAGTAGGTCACAGGTCAAAGGTCATTAGGGTCAGGGTCATGAAAATTTCAGGGTAGGTGTAAAATTGATTAACGCGAGGGTGCTGAAAGTTTCGTCGCGATCGGCCGCTTTTTACGCGAGTTATTCGCGAAAAACCGAGGGGGGGGGGGGGTCCGTTCGACCCCCCCCCCCCCTATACGGGCGAGGGTTAATTCTGTATTTGCATAACAAGGCTATTTTCATATTTTGAATATCACATGTTTTAGTGCCTAGTCAAACCGAACTAGGTCAATAATTTTTTCCTTAAAAAAGAGCCGGAGTCGCCCCCTTCTTTGACGGCTCCGGCTTCGGGCTATAGGTAACTATTGTTTCACGGCTCCGGTTCCGGCTCCGGGCAAAATATGCCGGCTCCAGCTCCGGCTCCGGCTCCGCACCCCAGGCTAAATTATTGTAGCCAGTAGACAGAGATATAATAGAGGGATTGGATTTGCACAGCGTCTGGGTAGATTGCTATCAGTCCGAAGTGGAGCAGCTAACCTGTTTCGGCAGCGGTCCTCACCCACGTGCTCACTTTTTCCTTGAGATGACCTCATTAGTAAAATTGAAAGTGGAATCGCATCACCGTGTAAATGAAACACCTTGCTACACAGTCTGCGTGATGTTTGAGATCTAAGAAGAATATTAGACATAATAGCACTATTAGCCGATTAGGTAACTGTATTCACGAGAAACATATCTCTGGAACCTTTTATTAGAATTGCAGTACACGTACAGAGGGACAAGCAGAGGGGAATGGCGGGATGGTAACATACCTCTGGTTGAAGTTGATCCACGTCCGGCTCCGCCACCGCCGCGGCCGCGCCGAAACATCCCGCGGTTCGCCTTGATGAAGTCATCTGGAAATAAACCAGGCAAAGCGGTTAGCCTAGAGCGTAAACCTCGCCACTCGCTGCAAACAAGCATGCGCTTGACAATGGAATATCCCCACCATTGATATAAAACATCGCTGACTGTGCAGCACAATCAGAGTGCGAGAAAAAACGTCACGGACGGGAAACAATTTCGTTTTCCGAGGACGGCAAACGAGTTTTGCTAGTTTTCACAACCAAATGTCGTATTTTCGTTTAGCAGACATTGTGTGAAAGTGCCATAACTTAATTAAGTCATCACCAAGGTTCTTGGATGATGCCTCATAACGATTTGAGAGCTCTGGTGGCCCGAGCGCAGTTTGATGATAATTGTTCAAACATGCTGCCAGCTTAATCGACTGCGGGGTAGTTTACCGCAAAATGGGTTTACCGCACTTGGTGAGATTGGGCCCTGACAGGTGGCTAATAGCAAGATCTGGCAAAAACAAAACAGGCAAGCAAATATGAAATTGATCGGACACGAGCGTGGGGGTCGGTGGTGAGCCCGGCCGGCCAGCGTGAGCCGTGAAGGGGTGCCATGTACGAGCCATATGAGGTGCCCTGGCAATTGACTGCAGTGACTGAGTACTCCAGCATACCTATGTTGCAACTTGCAATTAATGCAGATTGTAAATTTGTCATGCTAGAACACAAAGAATGCATACTACAGTAGACATGTGCAGTCTGCAAACAGCAAGCTATATGACTGAAATTTTGCATTCAAGAAAATATTGATTATTTTCAGAGCACAATGACTAATGAGTAATGACATCATCTACACCTTTTTACGCCCAATTTAGGCGGAAGTGCACACATTTCAAAAATAGTGCAGGTGATTTCGACGGTTCGGCATAGTGCCTTCATATATTGAATCGCGGCACGATATTCGTCATTGTGCACCCCACTCCGTCATAGTGTAGTTAAAAGTGGCCCAGGTTCAGACATATTGGACTTAGTGCAAATAATAATTCGTCAGGTTAAAGGGACCCTCCCACCTTCAAAAAAGTTTATGAATTGGCATGAAAGTGATGTCGCTCGGTTCAGAAAGAGCGAAAACGAATATCTACCAAATTTCACCGAAAAATATTCACCGGTTTTCAAGATATTAGACTTTTACTTTTGTTTACTTTTTTGGGATCTCAGCTGTTTCTAGCGACTTTATTTTAGGAGTGCGGCGTTTGCGGCAGATGTTGCGCGCAAATAGCATATACCACCGCGTGCTACAAAACGTTTTAGTCAAACATTTAAAAATCGTTAGATATCTGCGCTGACGTCACACATTCAGAGGGGTATTCCTAAGCATTAGCCCCTCTGAATCAAAATGCTGCAATTTTGAAATTCAATATTTCCGATTTAAGGCATTTCTCGATGTTGTGAGTGCCGAAACCGGTAATTGTGAGCCAGGGACCCCATTTTGGCTATCTCAACTCAAATCTAATGTTAAGGTGGGAGGGTCCCTTTAATTTAATTTCGACATACGGCATGTGCTTACGGCAATGTTCAAATAAATCCAGCACGGTATAAATAATCGATTATGTAAGCAAATCTCACCTTCCTACGCAACTTAAGCCCTCAGCAAAGCTATGGACCTAATGAAGAATGTGGGATGTCACGTGAACGTGAAATGCGCTACACCTTTTTACGGCCAAATATAGAAATAGTGCACACAGTTCAGTAATAGCGCAACCGATTTCGACAGTTCGGCATAGCGCACCTCTAGTTCGGCCAAGTGCATGATATTCGGTAATAGTGCACACGTTTCAAAAGAAGAACAATCAATTTAGAGGATGGTGCGCTCAAATTCAGTGAGCCGTAGGTTCAATTTCGTCATCGTGCACGGTTTCGTCATGTGGCCTGATAGTCGGCGTCCAGCAAAGCGATTTAGGCGATGTTCAAGTGAATTCGCTGCTAGATTGGGAAAATATTTTTGAAAGCCCCCATCTGTCTGTCAAGAGTAGCGTGAATCTTGTTCAAAAACCTGCTCAAATGCAGTTTCAGCTCTCAGGAATTAACTTATCATTAGTCTCGCTCTAAGAACTCGGTGACACGGTCAAGTGGCGGTCACGTGGCATTCAGGGCTTCTGAATCGGGTGCATAACTTCGTTGCTGGTTCAAAAAGATCAGAAATGCTATGGATTCTTGTTATCGCCTTTCAGCATCATGGCGAATTTGATTGAACAAAGCCGAAAAAATATTGCTCATGCCGAATATAAAAGCACCCGACGAATTATGTGCACTATGTCTTATATGATTGAAGCTAAGACACCCAGATGAAACATTAAATACCCTTTACCTCTTGCATCCAGAGCAGTGCAGCTGGCTACTTGACTTTTTTGCGTTGCTGACTGACTACGAGTGTCATTGGAGGCTCAGGTAGCGTGAAATGTCAAATAAAAATAGTTATTATTTATTTATGCAATGCCGTCTTACTGAACAGTGCCTAAATTACATGCGGGACCCCGAAATTGAAACGATCTGACGAATAATGTGCGATATGTCTAATATGCCTGAACCTGTGTCACTTTAAACCTGCACTGTGACGAAATGGCTGCAATATGGCGAATATCGTGCCGCGATTCAATATATGAATGCACTGATTCCAGGACAAAAAGTCAAAAGACAAAATGTCAAAAGACAAAAAGTCAAATGCAAAAAGTCAAAATGGATAAAAGTCAAATGGAAAAAAGTCAAATGGATAAAAGTCAAAACGGATTAAAGTCAAAAGACAAAAAGTCAAATGGCAAAAAGTCAAAACGTCCAAAAGTCAAAAATGCAAAAAGTCAAATGGCAAAAAGTCAAAATGGCGAAAAGTCAAAAACGCAAAAAGTCAAAAGCAAAAAGTCAAATGGCGAAAAGTCAAAATGGCAAAAAGTCAAAAACGCAAAAAGTCAAAAGCAAAAAGTCAAATGGCAAAAAGTCAAAATGGCGAAAAGTCAAAAACGAAAAAAGTCAAAAGCAAAAAAGTCAAATGGCAAAAAGTCAAAATGGCGAAAAGTCAAAAACGCAAAAAGTCAAAAGCAAAAAGTCAAATGGCAAAAAGTCAAAAAACGCGAAAAGTCAAAAGACAAAAAGTGAAAAAACGGCAAAAAAGTCAAAATGATAAAAATCAAATGGAAAACGTCAAATAAGAAAAAGTCAAAAGTAAAAAGTCATATAGGTATCTAAAAAACCATAAGACACCGCTCGCTCGTAATTTACCCTATGGCGTTGCATGGAAAGAAATGAGTTCAAACTGCCTCGAGCCCGGCTCCAACATTGAGAAAGTTCCAGCGCCAGTGCTCCCACATGTAATAATATATATTCCCGACCCGGGCTGGGAAAATGCGTTTTATTCACCGAGGTTTTTGTGCGGAGGACCGAGTGCCGGTAGGCACGAGGTCCGTAGCCAAAAACCGAGGTGAATAAAACTGCATTTTCACAGCCCAAGGTTGGGAAGAGATTTACCACATGCCGTACCGGCGCAACAGTTAATAGATCATATTCATTTGATATTTTACACTTTAATCTTAATATTGTGTTAATATTATATCAGTACTATGTTCATATTTATAGTCACCGTGATTATTTTTTGTGTTTTTCATTATTGGGCTGCGTTGAGTATGAAAGATGAAATTCCTACTTCCCCCTTATTTAGGGTTTGAAAAAGCTGAGGATGAAGATGGTGAAGCGCCAGAAGTTAGAATAAAGATATGGAGTCCAGCAGGAGTGAGGAAACCGTGAGGAAAACTGAAAATTGGGCGAAACGCTGAATCAAACGCGTCTTGGATCCCAGCTGGAACCAAGGCTGGAACAATATCAAATGTTTCATTGTGGCACGTTAAGATGCTTCACGCATTTAAATTGATCGTTTTTTGCGTGCATTATGTAGAAATAATTATTATTCCGATTTCCGACCATGTTCTGCAGCAATAAATACATTGGCATTGGAACGATAACCTTGTTTAGTTGAATTACGTTGACAGCAAAAGTAAGTAAACACGCAGTCACTTACTTTTGCTGTTACTGTTAGTGAACACACAATCCGTAAATATCTTCTTTGAAATTGGTTCTTCCGCTCAGAATATTCAGTAAAATTTTGTCTGGGAAAATCAAAAAGCCCTAGGGCCGAATCGTTTCCCAAATACCTTCAACATTAGCCGAGGCGGGCCGAAGCCATTTCCCAAATGCACGTGCTAATGTTAAAGGGATACCTCGGCATGTGGTAATAACCTGTTAATAATTTTCATTTTATTACTTAACCCGCGCACCGACGGGGGTCTGCGCCAACTTAGTACCGACGGGGGGGGGGGGGCGGATGACCGCCCCCCCCCCTGAGATCTCGAGAACGAAGCAAGATAGCGACAAGCGGTAAACGGCATCGGATACGCACGGACAAGGTCTACAATTTTTACAAAGGTCATTTTCAGGTCAGGTCAAAGATGACGTCACAGGGGTCGAAAAAGTCAAAATGGCGGCGCTAGATATGGAGAGGGTTTTTCTCGAATAACTTTCGAAGTAGTCAAGATAGGAACAAACTAAGGGCATCATCGTGATCCTCTCGTCAATCCGCATCGAATGATATATATGTTGACCTCGAAAGGTCAAGGTCAAAGGTTGACCTCAGGTCACGTGACCTCGAGGTCATCATGTATATCATTCGATGCGTCTTGACGAGCTGAACACAATGAGACCATCCGCGCGGCTGTATCTTGTTGCTGTAAGGAGTTATTGGCAAAAAACCTTTGGTGACCTTTGATGACGTCACATGACCTTACAGCTGCCCAACAGCAAAACAGACCTCAAGGTAGTGAAAGTTGATCGTATGTGAAGTCATGTATGGTATATGGGGCCATTCCGACCCGTTTTAGTGGTAAAAACAGGGAGTTGATTTTTCCCCCATTGACTTATAATGGGGAGGTCGCGAAATGGACCTGACCTTAGGTCACCGACATCAAAATTCCGAGATATACAAATTGTAGCTACTAATGACCTAATAACATCCTGCGACTTTCAAAGGCCTCCGACATCTGCTGTAGCTCTGGCACGGTGACAAAGTTGCAAAAAAGTGACTTGAGGTTGGGTCATTCAAAGTGACCTGGTGACCTGACCTAAAAGTTAGGAGGTTCAAACTTGCACACCATGTGTAAAATTGATGAGAATAGTCATACCAATTTCGCGGCGCTACGCGCCGCGGTTTTCCCGCTATCCGCGAAAAACCTCAGGGGGGCGGATATCCGCCCCCCCCGTCGGTGCGCGGTTAATGGATTCGTTCATTAAAATATGTTCATTTCTTTTAACCAAATTTCTATAAACCCAGCGCGTTGGATGCTGGACCAGTCAGCGATGACCGTACAGAGACCAGAGAGCGTGAGTGGACGGAGGGGACCGCGTCCAGTCTATCGGGCACGTTTAAACTTTCAGATAAAACTTTGCCATAGCATTGGAATTGCACGATGGGCAGTGGTGACCCGGGAACGTTTGAAAAGTTGATGGGGTAGGTTGAAAGTTGAGGGACAAAAATTGCAACTCAAATTTTGAAATTATCTCGTCTTTTGTATTTTTTTACTTTAAGTCCATTGACGTCAT